>NC_058133.1:176643926-176894010 GCF_016433145.1 Gracilinanus agilis
TATTAATTTCTGGTTTTTCTGGAAGACCAATTATTCTCAAATTGTCTCTTCTAGACCGGTTTTCTTGGTCTGTCACTCTCTCATTGAGATATTTCATGTTTCCTTCTATTTTTTCAGTCTTTTGGCTTTGTTTTATTTGTTCTTGTTGTCTTGAGAGATCATTAGTTTCTACTTGCTCAATTCTAGCCTTTAGGGATTGATTTTCTGCTATAATCTTTTGGTTTTCGGCCATAAGCTTCTGGTAATCGGCCATAATCTTTTGGTTTTCGGCCATAATCTTCTTGTTTTCGGCCATAATCTTTTGGTATTCCTTTTCAATCTGGTCATTTCTTGTGTTCAATTTGCTTATCAGTTCATTTGGTTTCTGAGCCTCGCTTTCCAGCTGCAAGATTCTACCTTTTAAGCTGTTATTTTCTTGCCAGATCTCTTCCATTTTCCTCAAAATCTCAGATTTGAACTCGTCCATAGCTTGTGAGGAGTTTTCCTTATTTGGGGAGGGTCTGGATGGTTGTTTGTTCTCCTCCTCTGTTTGCTCGGTTGTCTGGATTTTCTCTGTGTAGAAGCTGTCGAGTGTTAAAGACTTCTTTTTTTTTGTTATTATTCTTTCTCTTCTGAATTTCCTGTAACTGGTTAGCCATCATTAGCCCAGCAGCTTCTCAGGTTTATCCTCGCTCTCAGTGTCTGTCTGAGATCTATTGGCTCCTGAGGTCTGAGTTCTAGTTTTTTCCAAGGTCAAGCCCCCTGGTGGATTCCCTTGCTTGATCCTCTGTAGGAAGTTTCTTTACAAGTCTCAGGGCGCTGCTTCCACAGTCGTATACCCGTCTGCACTGGTTCCCCACTTAGGCTTTAGTTCCTGGCTGTGTTTGCCTCCACCCACACCTCTGCTCAGCCGGCACCCACGCCTCTGCTCAGCCGGCACCCACGCCTCTGCTCAGCCGGCACCCACGCCTCTGCTCAGCCGGCACTCTGCGCGCCCAGCGTCCACTCTCTGCTCCCGCGCGCTCAGCTTTCGCGTGCGTTCTTGACTTAATGGGGTCCTAAGTCTTGCTGCTCTCAGGAACAGGTCCCGGAGCTGCTGATGACTCGATGAGTGCCCCAAACTTGCTCTATTTCTTTTTAGCTGGGTTCGAAGCTATAGGTGAGTGTGGAGGGGGTGGGGGTGGGGCGGTTGCTCAGCTCGCGATTTAAGGAGAGCCCTTTTTAGCCTGGAAATGTCTCGATTCCACGTACCTTCCACGCTGTGCCCTGTTGTGGGGTTCCTCCGTTCGTCTGGACTTGTTTTTATGTCCCCTTGAGGAGTTTTGTGTGTTTCGGTCAGGAGAGGTTAAGAGCTGCTTCTTACTCTGCCGCCATCTTAACCCGGCCAATCCTGGGTGCTCTCTTAAATTTAATTTTTAAAATTTTTATTTACATTTATTTATTTGCATTTTTTAGACCAAAATATAATCTCTATTAAATGAGTTAGATCTTCTCTTTGGGAAAGGATTAAAGTTGTGCTCTGACATTATAGACAAATTGATTCAGTCATGTAATTTATAGATTGGTAGATGGAATTTCTTTTAAAATGGTTGTTTTTCTAGAATACCTTGAGATGAAATTAGGACAAGGAATTGGGGCAGATCTTTTAATTGGCTATCTGGAAGACCTGTTTCCACACTCCAAGAGAAGGACTCTTCCTCCATTTACTTTCTCCTTTTCTCCCATCCCCTGGCCAGGCTATCCCAAAATCCTTTCAGAACAGCTGGGTGGTGGGAAGACTTCCTTGTGGCACCCTCCTCTTTTCCTTCTTCCTTCCCACACCTCCTCTGACTTCCCAGAATCCATCTGGGCTCCTTTAATATTCACATATTTTGGATGAGATTAGAGTCACCAGTTCTTTTCCTTCCTGTAAGATGGAGGACCATCAGGCTTTACTATATTCCTTGAAGTCATTGCCTCCTGAATGCCTCCTCACTTTAGTATCTGCTTTGCTTCTATGACAGGTATTCTAAACATGGACTCCTAAACTTCTTATTTCAATATTTTGATAATAGTATTTTATTATAACTTTAAATATTTCTTGGTAATCTTGTATATTTTATTTGTGCATTTAATAACATTCTGAGAGCAAATCCATAGGCTTTAGCAGACTGTCAAAGAGGAACCTTTGCTCTCTGTCCATCCATATTAAGTATCATCTCCAAAACTGAAGAGCAGTAAGGGCTAGGCCGATGGGGTTAAGTGACTTGCTCGGGGTCACACAGCTAAGAAGTGTCCAAGGCCATTGTCTCCCCCATTCTCAAATAATGATCTTACCATTGATCTTACCATTCCCATGAGCTACCATTCTATGGTCTCTCCTCCAATGTTCTCAAGAAAGTCATCTATCTTCCACTTTTTCAGTTAGCCTCTTGACCTTATCATTCAACTCAAACCACCCTTTCCACAATCACTAGTGATATCTTAATTGTCAAATCAAATGGCCTTTTTCGATCCTTATCCTTTTTTATCTCTTTGCAGCCTTTGACAGTGTTGATCACCCTTACCTAGAGGTAGATGTTTGAAGTATGAACCATAGCAACTAATTAATAACTAATTAATTAACTAAATACACTTAGATAGAGTAGATAACTAACTCAGAATAGAGATAGAGCAGTCTATTGTATCAGAATTGCTTCATAGTACGGTTTATATTTTTTTGTTTGAAAATTAAGATTAAAAAAAGGCACAGTAGAGAGAACACTGGGCTTGGCATCAGAAAGATCTGAGTTTAAATCCTGCCTCAAGTAACAGTTGTGTATATTCGCCAAGTCAGGTAACCTCTGTATGCCTCAGTTTCCTCATCTGCAAAAATGGGGATAATGACATCTTTCTCTGAAGGTTGTGAGAATAAATCAAATTGATATTTTCAAAGTGCTTTACAAATCTGAAAGTACTTTATAAGTGCTATCTCCTTATGATTAGTATCATCATCATCATTAGGAAATGCATATGAAATTTTCTTGCTAGTTTTTTTAAATTTGCTTTTCCTACTTTCAGCAGTTCTCTGTCAGAAACATGTTCTTCGGCTCCTGCCAGGGATGAGCAGTGATAGTGATGTTGAATGTGACACAGAAAATGAAGAACAAGAAGAGAATGCTCCTTTGGATGTATTTAATGACTCCTTCATGGTACAACCCACAGGTCAAGGTAGAGCACTTGATGTGATTTCACAGTAGAGGCTACATTATTTCTAATGAAGAGGGAGGAAACTATCTCTTGTCTCTTTTTCTGGGGATTTTATTCCTGTATTTTCCATATAGCTTTTATAAATGAAGAAGGATGGTTAAGCTACTAAAAATACTGTAGTGGTGGCCGTCCCATTTAGTTACCCACTGTGATACTTAACTGAATTGAGTATAAGTTTTTTAAGTCCAGGATTGAAACATACAGCTTCTTGTCTAGAGCTATTTTTAGCCTCTTTTGCTGTGACTTTCAAATATATAAATATAATAGTGTAGGACTAAGTCAGCCTGTTCTCATAGGCTAACTATGAAATAGTCTCCTGAGAAGTTACAGAAGCTATAATCTCCAGGTTAAGACAGAGTTTGTAGATTTTGTTGAAAACAACATGTCATTCAAGGAATTTTATCAATAAACTTCTGTTTAGTTTCAGGAGCCACCAGCACTAACCCTATTGAGGTTCCTCTTATCTAGGCTTATGTTTATATTTTGTTGACCTTGTCTTCTAGTCTTCTTTCTCTCAGGGTAGACCCAAACATTTCATTACTTTATGCATTTAAGCCACCTATTTTCTCATCAGGGTAGGGAACTCCTAGAATGGAAACTCCCTTCATCAATCCAGGTCACTACTTCTTCTGTAACTTGTAGTTTTCAGAGAAAGTCACGTGGTGGCTCCCAAGAACTTAAATCACTCTTCTTAAATGATATGTGTTAGGAGCAGCACTTCAGACCAAGTCCTCCTTATTGCAACTGATTCTAATAAGCATTTGTTAAGTTTCTACCATGTGGAAGGTCCTGTGGCTCTCTGTCTGTGCTGTCATGCTATCTGTCAAGATGCCTCAGTTAATTTTAATGTTTCCAATACCTTCATCTCCTTTTTAAAATTTGCTTTTAATTTTTAATCTTAGCCACATACTCCAATTTTCCCAGAGGTGTCTTTGTGGCGATAAACAAAAGCAGTTCTCTCCAACATGGTCTGACTATCTTGTAATATAAAGATTTTCAAAAATGATGTTTGTCTGGGACAAGATGTCTTTAAAATATCATTATGTTTAGTAAATCTGAATTTCCCCCTCAAACCACCCCCTGCCCCCCAATGTTCATAGCACAAGAAAAAGTAGCAGGAGAATAGAGTCCCACATTCCATTTTTTTCCTATGCTTCTGGCTCCTTCCCCTGGGGCCCCACAGGTGTCTGCTTTAGTCTAGTATATTTTGATTACTTTGATATCATATGTAGCCAACTTAAGTGTTCAGGAAAGAAAATTTTGCTCTTTTAAAAATTTTTTCCACTTTTCACTTTTATTTTAGATACATGCTCCGGTTTTCCTGAAGGTGATCAAATAGGCCCAGAAGACCTCAGTTTCAGCACTGGCGACAGCAGTGGAAGGTAATTGCCAAACCAAGGGCACTGGCTTTGAGTTAACGTGACCTTGAAATTTGCAGTAGATGGTGCTGAAGTTTCTCGTCAGAGCCAGGAACGATCACATGTGACCTTTGTTTGCTGCCACTCTCTCCACCTGCAGTGTTATTCCTGAAACCGTGACAGAAGGGTGTGGATTGAGTGCACACTGGAGAGAAGAATCAGTATGGGAAGAGTTCTATATGTAAAACAATAGAGTAGTTCTAGAAATTAAAAACCTACATTCACAAAAGGTAGTTTTTCTGCAACTAAGAGGAGACAAATAGCCAGACCTTTACTTCTATCTTCCTAACTTCTTTGGTGCATGCACTCATTAACCTACTCAGTGCTGATACTGTCCCTTTGGTGTTCTCTTCTGATGACTACTTTCCTCCTGATGGCTTATAATCAGCTATTTATTCATGCCTGTTTAGTGACCAAGAAAACATTACTTAGAAATAGTTTTTGTACTACAGGCTCTGTATGTGAATAAGTGGGATAATCCTAACCACCTTCAGATGGGGCAAGCTGCCTGATAGGGGCTAATTGATTTCATCTTAAAATGCAGGTGCCCCTATTTAGTTGCACAAAATGCAACTTTTCCCATGGCTCGTCTTTAACCTCTTGGAGAACTAGGCAAATTTGGGAAGGTACTTGTACCAGGCCACATAGTTCCTACTCTTTTTAAGTGTTGATCTCTTGTCAGAATATTCAGGCAATTCAGTTTCTTTTGTCTTGTAACATGTTAAACATATATTGAGGGAATCTGACTCTCACTCTTTTCATTAATTTAACTTAATTTAATTTCCTATAGATTTAAAGGTTCAAAAATGTTAGTGATTCACTTGAAAGTTTCAAAACATATAGTTTTCTTCCTTTTTCTCATTTTTGGACCAATTTGAGGAGAAAGTAATCACCAAACTTACCCTTGAGCGATGGTGTTTGTATCTGAGCTGCTACACTGACTGTGAAAACTACAATGACAATTGAGTCAGAGGCAACTGAAAAGGATAAATAATTGTATATCAATGTTTAAAAGGAAGATTTTTAATCTGCCTGTGTTTTAGCTAATGTCTGACATTTTGGTGTTGTGTTATCATTCATGGTTCTTGTTTCAAAACAGTTTGCACTTTTTGTTAATAAAATGATCTTGGGGAAAATGTAGTGCCTATGGTTATTGAAGAAGGAGTCAGAAGGCATGTTCTACTCTGGCCACCCAGATTTTGAAAGCTGTTTCACTTGGTACATGTTGGGCAAGCACATAGGGAGGTGCGGAGAATTTCTAGTCTTTATGATGTAGCTACTCAATGCAAAGTTTTCCTGGAACCAGTTAGACATTGTCTAGGCAATACAGACCTAAGGTCTGCAAGTTATTCATTGTTTTCTTGGCACTAATTTAACTAGCATATGGACTTTTCACTGGGTTATTGTAAAAATTTTATAGATAAAATCTTTAATGCTTTTAGGTTCAGAAGACTTTGCCTTCATTACATTTTGACACTTGGATGGTCTTAATTTAACCTTGTTTTCACACATAAGTACATATGAATACATCACATAAGTATATATAAATCATTATGGCATCTACATATTAGGTGACAAATCTTACATAACAATTCATTATCTTTCAAATCCAGAGCTACTTTTTTTGTGAACAAATAAATCTTGAAAAATAAACATAGGAGAAAAGTTTAAAAAAGAAAAGCAAAGGAACATAGAAAAATTAAAACAAAACTCAAATGCAGTCCTCTTAAAAAAATAGCTAATAAATTAATTGCCTGTGTCTTACATAAATGTTGGGCAGATTTTGACATGATCTGTGTTTGTTCTAGGACTGATTACTTATCCATGCAAATTACATTCATTGATTTCTCATAATCGCAGACATAATTGACACATATACTATTTTACAGTTAACAGAACATTTTTATATACACATGTATAGGAAAAAGGAGGGAAGAGAGTTTCCATCCATTCTTATTTCTTCCTCACAAGAGCCCTGTAAGGTAGAAGTGATGATATCATCCCTGATTTTACAGATGAAATAACTAGAGTTTGGAGAGACTAATTAGCTTGCCTTAAGGTCAGTTAGCTAGCATAAGTTTGAGTGAGCTAGGATTCGAGTCTGGATTCCAATTGCAATGTGCTTTCCACTCTTCCACAGTTGCTACAATTTACTTGTGTTGTCTGAAATTTTCCTATTCATTTTGTGATAATTTAGACAACAGTATTGGATTTGGAATCAGCAAACCTGGTTCGAATCTTGTTTGTACACTTACTGTGTCACTGGCGTTTCCACACCCTTAATTCCCTCATCTCTACAGTGGAGATTGTTTATTGTACTTGTACCCTACAAGGTTATGAGGGAAATGGTTTGTAAACCTTAACTTGTAAGAGCAATTTGGGTGGTGGTTTATTGTTACACATCTGTGGGAAGGAGATTTGAGCTGGGAAGTAGGGCAGAAAAGAGAGCAAGTGATCCCTTGCTTTCATATCACATGAAATTCCCAAAGGTTTTCATAACAGCCCTTAATATTATTTTCTCGGGCTATTAATATTCCTGCCTTAGTTCAGCATTCTGAATCCCCCTCTTACCACAGATGTGGGCCTATAGATAAAAACAGTGTAATGGGCACATTCCTAATTTGAATCTTAAGTGCTCTCTTGCATTTCTTAAGATATTCTAGCGAAATTATTTCTTCTTTCTCTCACTTGTGTGTAAAAATATGCTGCCATCATTGAGAAGCTATGTAGTATAGTGGACTTGGGGTCAAGAGACTTAGGTTCAAATCCTGCCGCAGCGATTTGCTAGCTTTGTTACTATGAACAGTTCACTGAACCTCTTGAGAGCCTGTTAGATGAAGATGGAAGTACTTGCAATACCTACTTTCCAAGATGGCTGTGAGAAAAGTGCTTTGCAAACATTTAGGTACTATATAAATGTGAACTGCTGGTGCTGTTCTTATTCAAATGATTATGCTAAGAGACCCTTTGTGGAAATTTGAGTTTAGTGTGTGAGGAAGACTTTGCACTGCCTGGGACATTCATTGTCGGTACTTACCAAAATGCTTGTTGGATTAGAGTCAGTGACTATACCCATAGGGAAACAAAAATACAGCTTTACACCAAAGAAATAGATTGTAGAGAACATATACATGTCCTTCATGCGGATATTACTTTTTCACTTTCAGAATTAATCCATATCACCAAAAAAAATTTTTTTTATTTAGGCACTGAAGATACAAAGAAGAAAGATATTATTTCAGACACCAGCCCAATTGTACTATAGTTTGAAACCATACTGAAGGGAATTTCTCTTTCTGTCAAACCCATGTGAAAAGATTTATTTTCATATTGCAGTAATAGGATTGTAATTGGCATCCTAGTCTAGAATTGCTCTCTCACTTTGGAAGCAGGGGTTGGCACATCTATTAGAAAGCACTTCCAAGTGACTGAAGCCCAAAGGATCTTATCTACTTGTTCAGAAACTGTGCTTACATTATGCAGGAAATCATTCTTGTATTGTTAGTTGAGCCTGGGACAAAATTTATTGTTTGGCAAATGTACAAAAATGAAGTAGAGAAGAAGCATATTATGGGAGGTCGCACACTAAATTGGGAAAGCCCCCAGAATTCATTCTTCCTCTTCTGTCATAAAGCATGATAACCAGTGAAAGTCTGTGACTGATTCAGGTAAAGAGTTTGGGTTCTAGAAACTTTTTTGCCGTGACCTTTGAATGAAGTATTTGCCATTTGGTGGTATTTATGGTATTGGAAATGTCTTTGTGTTCAATAAACTCTAATAAAAAAAATTATACAGTGTCATCAGTGGCATCTATCTTATAAGTAACTAGCATGATAGTGTGTTTTTTAGGCCTGATTATTGTAATTCAAATATGTTTTTACCTACTTTATATGTTATTCTAGTCAATACTTTATTTGGCACTATTTTCTACAAATTTTTTACAGATTTTGTGTAGTTGTCATCCTTTTAAATTTCTTATAGCAATATAAAACTCCATTGCATTATTGCACCATAGTCTCTCTATTCACTTAGTATTTAGATGATTTCCACTTTTCAATTATTTTTTGTGGTGCCATCCTAATTATCCTTGCATGTATCAGCTTTTAAAAACCATTTCTTTGAGATATTCATTTGTTGTCAGGCGTTGAATTAGGGGATCGAGTGGATGATCAGCTTTCTAGCTCTTATGTATTATCGGATTGGTTTCCAGAAATATTACAGCATTCTGCATTGCTACCAGCAGATTTTCTCAGCAGGAAACATAGCTACTTTTTAATCTTCTATATTTATAACCATAGCAAACCTGAGAAAATAGAAAGTGTTTCTTTGTTCCAAAAGAACCATAGGCAATTGGCTCAAAACATCATCATCATCATATTTGAAGTGTTATTTAAAACATGGGCTTCTATCACCTTGTGCTGTTATTTTACCAGTCAAAAGATAGTAGTGTTTCTCATGAATAAAACAGAATCCTAGTTCTTCCAAAATTTCATTTAAGCTGATAACAAAGGTTACAGTGCACTACTGACTCAAGTGATCTCAGTAAAAAGACAGTAGCTTATTTAACACCTTTAAAAAATACTGTTTGTTATTATACCTAGTTTGGTTCACCTATGTATTGTACACGTGTTGCTTATACAAAAATAGCGGGTCTTTTGGACCAACTAAGTAAGTCATTTTAAAGAGATTTTCCAGGAGGAGCTAAAAGCAAAATACCACCTTTTCTTAAAAAACACTTCTGTTTTAGAATCAATACTAAGTATTGATTCCAATGTAGAAGAGCAATTGAGGTTAATCAACTTGACCAGGAGTCACATGGCTAGTAAGTGTCTGAGAACAGATTTGAACCCAGGACCTCCCATCTCCAGGCCTAGCTATCTACTGAGCCACCCAGCTGCCCCTAAGGTCCCACTTTTCAAAATATCTATTGTTCAGATTCAGTCTCTCATTAAACAAAGGCTTTATTATCTAGCCCTTTGAAGACCTCACTTTGTGAGATTGACACTAAGGATGGCAGAGGTAGCAATAAGTACCTGTATGTGGCTTCTGAAAAGGCCCTAATGTAACTGTTTCTATTTCATATGCAGCCTTCTCTACTCATGTCTTGAATCTAACTATGGCTTCTGTATCCCCCACCCTAATTGTACACAACTCTCTTTTCTACTCTTTGAACAGCCTTCATATAAAGCTTTTGACCATGACTTACTTGTCCCTTTCCTTGCATTTGGTCCTTTTGAAAAGAAGGAAGAATTAGGCTTATAATTTGATGAATAAAAAAGAAAAACTTGAGCAGATGACAGCAGTTTGAAAGACAAAGTGGAAATTTAGTGTGTATACAGTCAGGTGTTTCTTTTCTCATTTTTATTCCCTCTCTACTAACGTTTGTTCCCAGGATATAATAAGGAGAGAAGCTAGTTTATATTGTCAGTATCTAGTTGCCAAGGAAAATAGAAGTCTTATTATAAGCTAGCCATCAGCTTCTGGTCTTAGAGTGTAATCTTAAAATACCTCAATCCTAGCATTTTTAATGTGGAAACGAGCCTCTAAATTTTGTCACTTGCCAGTCCTAGATGTGCTATATAGTACAAATCTTACGTCATTCATCTTTCTCATCAAAGATGATTCTGCTGATGGTTCTGGACATTTCTGTTCATAGTGACAAGTGAACTTTTTCTCTGTCTTGACAGTGGAAAAGCTGTCTTTTGACTACAGCTATGATCAGTGAGTGGTTAATTGCAATTTCATGTCTGCTCCATACATAGCCATTCTACAGCTCAGATAGATCAAATTGACTTGTAAGCAGGGAGTTGCTATGTCCTCAGCCATGTATTAAATTTTCTCTCCATTAAGGGAAATGTTAAAGATTTTTTTTTTAAGGTACCCCACCTGGCTTAGCATATCTTCACAATCTTCATGCTAATATGGAAGAACTAGGTGGCATCTTTTTTCAGGAAAGTTTTTCTTAGAAACTGTTGAAACATGTGTGATGTTTCCAGTAGATGAAAATCAACACTTGGGAAATGGAAACAAAAGCCACACGGCAGTGATCTCAGATAATCATACTCCTATCCTCTTGTGTCTTCTGGGGAAAACACCTGAAACAACATCGTTTATATTATGCTAAGTCTAACTACACTATTTTAAGTTTACACCCAGATAAAAAGAATTAGTAGCAGGGCAAGGCAAAATGTGTGCTTTGGCTCAAAGGAGTCTCAAATTTAGTAGGTAAAGAACTCTTTTGGTTTAGCTATGGGACAGGAGCTGATTGGTGGTACATTAAAGTTTTTTCTCTTTCAGTTCATTTGCACAGAACAGCTTTTTTTCCCTGATGCTATCTTCTCTCATTATGGCTCTCAAAGAAAATGGATGGTACTTCTAAGTAAAGAAAAATACTATGTGTATGGAACTGAAATGCCAAGTTGGCCTCCCAAATTGCCCTGTTTTCTGTGGGAGAGAAGTCTTACTGTTCTCAGCAGTAAGAACTGAACCTTCTTTGGAATAAAAACACCAGGGAGAAGTTATTTTAAATTGTGTTTTATTAAGATACTGGCAAAATTTCAACATAGTCCTTACTGAATGAACAGCTTTAATAAATAAAATATGAATGACTTAATACATGATTACAACTGAACTCACAAGTGAGCTGTAGAGCAAGTTTGCAAATTGAAAAGTTAAACTTCTTAAGAAAATCATTTGCTTCAACTGATTCACTCCACAGAGAATTCATTGCAGAGAAATGTCATGAACGCGAGAATACAGCATGTCTGTCACCAAAGAGCACCCAGTGTAAGAGTTGACAATAACACATCTGTGGATATCTAACACAAAACGTCAAAAGTTTTATTATGAGGATTTCTTTTTCAAGGACGACAGCTGTGTCAACCAGGGTTCCCTGTCCTGTTTCATATCTTCTAATTAGTAAGTAAGATAAATAGTCTTACAAATGGAAGCTAAATGGAGCTATAGGAAAACATGGAAATAGTGCCTGGTCCCTTTTTAAAAAGCTAAAATTACCTTTTCCCTGGATAATCAGTTGCAGTCCTGGGCAACTCTAGGATTGTGTTGCTTTGCTACTAGCTCTGAAAAAGAATGTTAACCTTTACACAAGTCAAAGAACAAAAAGGTGTGTGTTTATCCTTCCAGTGGGTTATAGGTATCACACACAAGGGGAGAAAACTGATTTTCTTCCTGGTGCAGTTAGGATCCAAAGAAACATTTCCCTAAAGTACAGGTACAAACAAAGCTGTAGTATCCCCTTTCTTGGCCTTGCCTAGGTGAGCGCTGAATGAATGAACAAATTGGGTTAAGACACCTGGTAATTTATAGATCGGTCTTCCTCACGGAGCTCCGGCAAACCTGCGCTGGAGGAGGAAGTATGTGAACCACAGCAGTTAAACCTCTGTTAACACTGAACTTCTCTGCATCACGTTTATCTCCCCGACACACAGTGTTCCAACGATGGAGTAGAGCTTATGAAAATGCAGTGTTGACAATACACCACTATAAATGTGGTCAAAGTTAAACTCAGCTTTGACATTGTCCTTGGAAAAGGTCTGTTGCATTTCAGGATACCCTGGCTAATTGAATCAGTATTGATCAATGGCAGTTAATAACTTTTTTGTTTCATTACTTTCAAGGACAATGGATGGCACTTCTAGGTAAAGAAAAAGGTATTTACACGTGTGAGTTTCCACCCACCTTTTTAGTGCAAATCTAAATGGGAGTAACAGCACCAGGGTTTGGGGCTGTAAATGTGACCTAACTTCAGAGAGTCCTCCAAACTGCGTATCTAGAATTCAAACCATACCAAACCAAACCGTTAAATTGGGCATTGAATCCCTTTGAAACTCACAGTGAAAATCTTATCAGGAAGGAGTTTTCAATAACTATAGTCTAGGAGCCTGGAGTCTTTTCCAAACAAACATTAGAGTTTTTGAATTAAAAAAAAAAAACAAAAAAAATTTTTTTGACTACCTCGTATTCTTGATAAAGCCTGTTTGGCCAGTAAACTGAAATGGATGCAAACTATGTTAAATTGCAAAAGGGATACTGCAGCTCTTTAAGGATTGGTTGTACAAATTTCACCACCACCAAATTACATGATGAGTAAGAATACAAAACACAGAATTCACAGACTAAACTTCAGCATTAACAATTAATAAATAGATTATATAGATACTTTTATATCTGTCTAGTATTTTTACACTGTCACCAAACACACTGTCATTAAACTACGTCATACAAAAACGTTTAGATACCATTAGAGGGGTTCTTATTGCTTACGTCAGCAAGCAGCAAATAAGGGCACAGGAGTGTGAACTGAAGAGAACTACTTCCTATCACCAGTGGCATTAAGAGAAAAGACTGCATCTCACAAGGGACTGCTTTTTGTCTAGTGTGTAGAATCAAGAGCAGCATAAATCAGACCAATAACCACAACTTTAATATGTATTCTAGAATTTTAAAGGACTTACCTTACAAATGGTTCCTAACTACTCTATAAATATGATGTTGTGAAAATATGAACACTTGCTATTTTTTACAATATTGGTTTATACCTTGATCACACTGGAACTACTGTTGGTTTAATTTCTAAAGGGTTAGTTATATGAGAAATGTTTACTTAGACCTAGAAAACCAGACCCTTACCTAATGTGGTGAACACTCATTGTAGTGCCACTCAGTCTGTCTGCACATTAGGGAGAAGCTCTGTCATGTGTTCCTTCCCCTCCCATCCCTTCCTCAACACAATAAGCTCAGCCTAGTTACTCTGATCAAAGACGGGACTTCTCTCTCCTTTTTGGTCCACTTAATCATGGGGATTAGAATATTCAATTTAGAGACCCATCAAACTACCTACTTCAAGCTTATTGTCCAGTTTGAGAAGAGAACAGAAAGGGGGAAAGAACATCCTCCTGCCTCTGGTTTCTTAGGTTTCCTTAAATGTTTTGATTTGAGACAGTTAAGTATACCTAATAGGATGTTAACAATGACATCTGAGGCTTCAAAACATGACAGATCTGAGGTCTTCTGATGCCTTTAACACATGCGCTTGTACCCTGAAGAATGATTAAAGGACTCCCGTGCTACACTCAGAGACCTATTGAATAAACATTCATTGTTTTCCAATACTATCAACTTTTCTTTCAAAGATCTAATAGAAAAGAAGGAATAAATCTCAAAATCAAAAGGATACAAGCCTTAACTCTATTTAATCCAAATTTTTAGAAAATAAAAGCTGTACATTTAATGACATGCTCATGTTAATCCACTCATAGCTTCACTGGTACCATTAAATAGTAGCTAACATTCTCCGTTTTATCTGTGGTATACATTTAAATTCTTGCCTTCCATTATGTGCTCAGAAAATATAAATATAAACTAATTTTAATATGCAAACACATAACTAGGAAGGCAAAATTTGTAACCACCATCTTTTCAACACTTCACAGAAACAACTTCTAGAATCCCTACAACTTGGTCACCACTATTAATTACTCGGGATCACCAGGAGCTAACTATGTAACACTAGACCATGGTCTTTAGATATGAATGCCTATACTTTTGTTGGGTGAACATAATTTCTGTATTCCATTCATTCACGATTTCCTTTAATCATCCTGAGGTTCTGATGCCAATTTGTAGATCTATAAACCCACCAATAATCAGGGCCTTGGGAAAAAAACAAAACACCTGAACCATATTTCAAGACTGATCTTAACAGAAAACTTCAATTCTCACTTCTGCATGATAGCAGAGTTCTCACTGAATTTGTAGCTACACTACACCGTTCCTATCTATTTGCCATCTAATCATCGTCCTTCATCAGTGCTTGATATCAGGCTGTTTTTAAAGTTGAAGTCCATTTTTAGATTGAAATCACCAGTTAGCTACATAGAATAAGTTCCTAATGCTTCAGTGTCTTGGGTGGGTGTATGGGGTACAACCATGCTTTGTCATCTTCTAAAACTTTAATTTTACAGGAACAAATGCCTTTGCTGTCTGTAAACTGAAACATTTGAACAAGTAGCAGAAATGATTAAATTGGGGTTACGAACATGATCTTCTGAATATTGTAAGCTTGCCAGTTGATTCAGTACTAACTGGCATATTTTACCTTGATAACATTTTGTTAAAACTAATTCCTTTTGACTCCTGAGATGAAGGTTCAATGAAAAAGGAGTTCGTTAACCTCACAAATTAAAATCAGTTAACCACCCCCTCCCCCACCCCCCCAAAAAAGCACCAAAAAAAGATTCTGAAAAAAAAGTCCCACAGGAAAGATTTTTTTAAACTATGAAAGAGTTTTCATGTTCAGCTTTTATGCCTGATTATACTTCAATCCAAGTCTGAGAAGGGGAGATTTTAACACTAGACTCCCACTTCCTGTGTGCCCCATTAAAATCCATATGGCTTTTAATCTTTTACCTACAGAGTGGATATTTTCCTAGAGTTCTTTTCCCTGGGAAGCTACTATTCAAAAAAATAAAACCCAGAAATGAACCCAGGCTTTGGGGAACATTTTCTGTGCTAAACTTGACAGTTCTAAACTAGGTTTTCTTCATATATATGTAAATATATGTGTGTGTATGTATATATACACACACATGCATATATATATATATATTGCTCTACAGACATTTCAGTCAGATCAAAACTGTTTCCTGACTGCATATAATCAAATGAACCAACTAAGCCAGCTTCCACTAGTGACACAAGGGAGGGGTGTATGTGTGTGTGTGTGTGTGTGTGTGTGTGTTAGAGGTGTGGTTGTACACATGGATCCATGGTTTAGTTTAGGGAGTGGAATCACTAGTATTTTTTAAGATTGAAACACTTTTTAAAATTTCCTAGAGATTATTTACACACAAGAATTGAGCCTTTCATGAAGTCATAACATGAGATACTTCGTGTTTCTGAAATGCCCATCTTGTTTCTATACTGATGGTAGTGTTTTATTGGGGGTTGGGAGGGAAGGTATCTAACCTACTTTATGGAAGAGTTATTATATTTAACTGCTCCCGGGAATATCTGCGTATGGTATACAATTACTGTTTCTAAGCATCCCCATCAGAATCTCACTGTACTTTTTGCAACTATTTTGTCTCCATGGCAGAGAACTTCTTACCAACCTCCTATTTCTATTCCCACTTCGAATAAGTGAAGTCAGACTGGTTGTGCCTGATTTGTGGGAAGGCTCGTGAGCAAAGAGAAACGTATGAAACTTTGGTTTGAGCCTGAATCCATGCCGTCTCTTTGCATAATAGTGGCGTAAATGAGAGAAACTAGAACCTCGCTTTCCCAGGGGTTCATTTTTCTGTTCATTTTCCAACCCAGAAAAGACTGGAGACAAGCTCTCCATCCTGTATATCTGCTGCCCTGTTGAACCCAAGTTAAGATAAGCAGGGTATTCTCCAGCATCATGCTGTTCATGCACTGAAGACCGGACTGATTCTTTCTCCATTATTATATCATTAACATGATTTGCTTTCTTTGGTACTGTAAGACCAAACATTTCAACTGGTGACCAAAATTTGGCACTCTCAGGTTTGCTTCCTTCTATTTTTGTGAGATCTAGGTAGCCTGCATCTTCAAGCACATTGATTTGGGACCCTGTGCTCAAGCTAGTTCTATCAGTGAATGAATCCACTCGCCCATCATACCCTAGATCTGCGGGTGCCGAGCACTGGTGCTGAGGCCAGGGACGTTTGCTTTCTCCATGATTTTCCTTATCATCCCCGCCATCTTCTTGACCTCCTTGAAAAGAGTTCTCTGTCCAGTCTGATTCCTCACTAACATTTATAGCTTTGTTCATATCCCTCAGGAATACCACAATGACAGTGATATTATCACTTGACCCGGCATCACGAGCTGATGCTACTAACTTGTGGGCAACCATGCTGCTGTCTCCATTATTTTCCTTCAGGTGGTCGGCCACCACCTTCACTGCCTCATCGGGGTTCACGGTATCGTAGAAGCCATCACAAGCTAAAATGAGGTAGTCTTCAGACCCATCCAAAACAGTGGAGGCAGAGTCTGCATCCCCACAAATGTATGGCTTATGCTCAGCATCTCCTGGAGGAATTAAAAAGCAGATATAAAAGGGTGAGGTTTTAGCTTGGCCTGTCAGGAGCAACAACTGCTTGTCTCAAAGGAATGATAATGCATACTTGAAGAGATTTATAAAGTGCCTTTATTACGCTGGTCTCTAAAACAGATGCTTGTCACCACCTGTATACCACAAGCTATCTCCAGACCTTTCTGGTCTTTTTTAGCTTCTTTTTTAGCTCAGATTTTCAGCCACAGACCATTGCCAAGATTTGGGCCATGCTGAGCACAACAAATGGCATCAGTTTAAAATAAGGCACCGGGAGGCAATAACATTTGATTTGGCTTTTCTGTTCCATACACGGCTCATTAACAGTTCATTGAGTTTTAGAACTAGAAGGGACTAAAGTCTAATTCCATCATTTAAGAAGTGGGGAAACTGATCCAGAAACTTTGAGGTATTTAATTGCCTTACCCTCCCAGCGCCAATTCTAGTGGTTCCCTCTTACCTCGAGGATCAGTATAAAGTCCTTTGTATGACATTTAAAAGTTCACAACTTGACCCTTCTTTCCTTTCCTTGACTCATTGATCTGGCCATAATTACTCTTTCTTGTACCTGACTCTTTACACTGGGTCATCTTCCATACCTGGAATCCTCTCTCTTCTAACTTCTATCTCAGAATTCCTGGCTTCCTTTAGGATTCAACTAAAATACCAGCTTCTGTGTCCCAGTTGTCCCAGCTGTTTATGCCTCCCCCCTTTAAGATTACCTTTCATCTAGTCTGTGTCTTGTATGCATAGCTACTCCCTTTTAATGATAATAAGGGAATTCCCTTTAGTGAATCTCTTGAAATGGCTGCATGTATTTGAATTCGACCTATTTGAAGTTAGAATTATGTATAATATGATAATTGGGTCTAGCCCAAATGGAAATGTTCAGTGGAATATTTCACACTAATTGGGACTTAGGTCTTCCTATTTATTTATTTATATATTGTCACGCCAGTCAGAATGTAAGGTCCTTTCATATACGTAAGTGTCTAATGAGTATTTATTGAATAAATGGCTTAAGATCTAATAAATTGGTGTTAGAGTTGGAATTTGAACCCAGGTTTCATGATCCTAAAACAAAGCTCTTTCCACATAGTTTTGAAGACTTGACAGTACCATAAGATTAGGGAGGGCAGAATATGTCCCTTCCTCATTGATAATCCACATCATAGCTGACATTCATCTAATTTTATAGAACCCTAGATGTACGCCATATGCAGGAATCCCTTCAAACATCTGTCCCTGCCATCTTACTTTCGCTTAAATACTTGCAAAGGCAAGGAACTCATCTCACAATACATCCAAATGCATTGTTGGACAACTTTAATTCTTAATTATCTTGATTGCCTCAAGCCAAAATCTGCTTCCTTATAATTTCCACCCTTCGGTCATAGTTCTTCTTCCCACAGCTACATAGAACAAGTTTGTTCCCTAATGCAGAAGTTAGCCATTTATTTAAGGACAGCTGCGATGTGCAGTTGTCTTCTCTGGAGGCCAAACATGGCCCGTTATGTTCTTCATTGCCTCATGAATCCACGGCAGGGGTGTCAAGTGCCATGATGCTTCTGGTCATCCTCTAGACGTTCTCTGTTTGCCAATGTGTGTTTTCATAATCTCAAAACTGGAAGACTTCAGAGATCATCTAGTTCAACCTGGACCCAACTAAGAATCCCTTCAAGAGCATTCTCAGCAAATGGTCCTTCTCTTAAAATGTAGCCTAAATCTGCCTGTGTAAAACTTCTATCCATTGTATGTAGTTTTGCCATTTAGGGTCAAGCAAACAAATCTACTCCCTCTTCCATGTGACAGCTCATGAAATGCTTAAAAGGTAACTATCATTCTCCCTTTTTGCAAGCTAAATATCTTTAGTCTCTCTTCAACCAATCATCAACCAACCTATCTCAAGGCTTTTCACCACCCTCTTCACTTACCCAGGTTTAGTGGTTATTTCTACAATTTGGGGATCCACAACTTGACCATATACAGGCAAAGTAATACTAGCCAACATTACCTCTCAGTTCACAACTGGGCTTCTTAGTGCAGCCTTAGATCACATTGCCTCATTTTGGCTTCCATATTGCATTCTCCACTTACTTAGAGCTTGCCGTCCATTGGAACCTCCAGATATTTGTCATATAAAATTTTTGACTAGCCATGCCTTCTCTACCTTCTATTTTTGAGGTGGACTTTTTCCCCTAAAACATAGCACCCAGCACTGAACACAATACTCCCAGTAGGGCACTATGGTCTTCTCACACTGTATAACTAATAAATCAGTCACATCATCACCGCCACAGACATTCTTAATTTGTAAATGCCTCTAGATTTTCTCCTCTTGTTATCAGGACTAGTCATACCCTTACATCCCCAGCTATTGGATCCTGAAGACACTTAAGTCATTTTTACCTTGAAGCCACTGCCATGCCAAATATTTCTCAAAATCAGCCCTTTTTCCTTTTATTCCAATAATCCTGGCCAGATCTCTCTGTGCAGCACAGTGCATCTAATGCCAGGCATGGAGCCAGGAAGACCTGAGTTCAAATCTGGCCTCAGATCATTTATTAGCTGTGAGATCCTGGGCAAGTCATTTAATAGCTGTTTGCCTCAGTTTCCTCATCTGTAAAATGTAGAAAATAAGCACCCACATCACAGAGTTACTGTGAGAATTAAATGAGATAATGATTGCAAAGTACCTTAGTACAATATCTGGCCCAAGGTAAGTGCTATATACATGTTAGTTCTTATAACTTATTATTATTATTGTTATTATTATCTGCCTACCCTTCCACTACTACATCCAGCAGCCAGAATCCTCTTACTGTTTTGAACACATAATTCTTCACTTCTTGGAAGGCTACTGTGGCTTCTAGTTGTCTCTTTAATCTCATGAAAACTCTCAGACCTGGGCCTTCAGTGGCCTCTATTGATCGCTCTCTTCTGAATTTTACCATCGCCTGACTATAATATCATCATCATCATTATCATTTGCTGAACTCCAGCTCTAAAAATACATGTGATCTGACTCACACTGTTCCCAAATTCTCAGTTAAAGGGCTATTGCAACTGTTACTTTGGAACGGAGCATGTGAAGATCTGTGCCCAGCACACACTGCCAAGATTCTGGCTTTTCACCTGCTCTTGTGTGGGATGTCAAATTCATGACATTTCGCCCCCAAATTTGGTAGGAAGGCATGAATCTATTTCATGATAGAAGTAGCATTAACTTTTTATCTTCAAGCTACCCCTCCGTTTACCAGGGAACTACAATCTGCCCTTGGCAGTTTCCTACGTATGTCTCAAGGGCTCATGAGAAGGAAACAATTTTAAAAGATTTTATTCTGAAGATGCAAATTATGTTTATGGTGTAAGTAGAGAATTTTTTTTTTCACACGCTAGAAAAACCTTGGATGTCACGTATCACTAATAAGATTGAGGAGAGAGTTTTTTCCAGTTTCCTCCTTGACTTTACTCCTTCCTATTTCCTTTTTAGTAGGTTGCTTGATTCTTTAACAAGCATTAAAGATCCCTATGCTTACTAGGTCTAAAGATGATTCACAGGACTTCTGGGATCAAGAAGATTTAATGTAGCAATATATTCTAGAAATGAGAATTTTTCCCTTTGGGCTTTTTATTCTAGAGTCCTTTACTAACTGTAGTTATAAAGAAATTCATTGCCTCTCTCTTACTAGCTGCTCCCCACATTTGGGCCTTTCAACAGCTTGTTAACACCTTTACCAAAGAGTAGGCAAGAGGGAGGTGAAGCTCAGAGAATCCTTTTAGCTCCTGTTAACAGCCTTGGAATGGAAGAAGGTTAAAATTAATGAGTGAAATTAGATTGGGAGAATATGCATACATTTCATTTATCCCATTCCTATGCCCAGTTCCTAAGGAAGTTGGCAGTTGTCATTGTGACCTTGAGAGTGGGGGCAAATCACATAGATGTGGTTGAAAGAAAATCAGGACAAGAAGGATTCTTCTTAAACAGGAATTACAAAAACCATAGTACAAATAATAAAGGAGATATTAGAGAACATTGTCAAAATCATTGCCATGACATGAAAAAGATTTGGCCACATGGCATTAGCCAACCTTACTAAAGAGTGACGCCTGAAATGATGGGTCTGTGGCCCAAAGTGAGTCCGTGTGTGGTCTTTGAGTGAACCAGGACTACCGTACAAGCTGGCTCTTCCATTTCACAAATTTTCATGATGACGGCAAACTCGGCTGCCCCTCCATAGGCCATACGGTTTAGGGTGAGCCATTTCTGTTGCCCTTCCTTACCTTTGCTCCCATGAGAGGCTCGGAGAATTCCGTGTAGTGGGACAGTAAAAAAGCTCACAGTAACAGATCCCAAAGTTATCTAGCAAATTGTCACATTAAACAAAGTTGGAAGTAATTTTCACCTAAAAGTGTTTTCTGAGAATTACCTCTTTCTTGCTTACATTTTTATTAAATCCATTTACGAGCTGGTGATGGCTTCAGAGAGCAAGCCAGACCTTGAAGAGCAAGTGCTACTGTTGGCCCATGGTTTAAAAGTCAATTGAAAGAACTGGGAATTGGCAACATTTTACCCTTCTTGAGCTGTTACACCCTTTATGTTTCAGTTCTGGTGCTGCAGCTCCCCCCCCAAATTTACTCTAAGATGGAATACTGCTGGAATTCTTTCTTGTTGCCCATTAATTCTAACATACTTTATTTTTTTTTTAATCCTTACTTTCTGTCTTAGAATTGATACTAAGTATTGCCCCCAAGTATATTTTGAGTTATTCCCATTGACCTTGGGAAACCCTTAGCATCAGAGAGACTGTGTGGTCAATTCATTAAAAAACAAAAACAAAAAAACAACTCAAAACTACCCCCCTCTCCCCTTACCTTCTGTTTTAGTATCAGTTCTAAGACAGAGGATCCGCAAGAGCTAGGCGATTGGGGCTAAGTGACTTGCCCAGGGTCAAACAGCTTGGAAGTGTCTGAGGCCACATTTGTACCCACGTCCTGCAGGCTACCGTTCTACCTAGCTGGCCCCCACCCTCGGGCTTAGCTTCACGTTTTTCATTTTGATAATGGAACTTCAACATGAGACTCCACAGACCAAAGGATATGAAGCGGTAATTAAAAGTAAGATATTCCTTAATTGCCGTTTAAGTACTACCACGAGCTCTTTCATAATGGGAACTGCATCGTCTCTGGCTTTGCATCCTAGTTAACGCTTGGGTACTTGGAGGCCGAGGCACGCTGGGGAGCCTAGAAAGTGGATCATCTCTTACCAATAGCTCTCGAGACAGACAGACTTCCGTTTACTCTCCAGGCACCAAACCAGACCACACAGCCTCCGAGGGCCTCGATTCGTTGCTTCTCGTCCTACATCACAGCGTCACAGAACAGGAAAACAGAGAAGGGAACACGTCAGCTGGCTCTTTGGAAGTGAGCAGGAGGAGGACAGGGAAGGGGGGGTCGCATTCAGTTGCTCTCGGGCAGACCCTACCTGGAAAGATTCTTCCCCCTTTTTTCCAGGGTCTTTAAAAGAAGTTATGCTAATAAGCGATAATCATGCGACTGGTTTGGTGGAAAAGAGACCTCAGAGGAGGCCCAAAGAAAGAAGCTGCTCACCTCTCTGTCCGGCTTGTGCGGCTTCATTAACTCAACGGCTTGGCCCTTCCTCACCAGCATGACTTGAGAGTCCCCCAGCCAGGCTACGTGGAGCATGTTGCCTCGGATAAAGGTGACCACTCCGGTGGTCCCGCATCGCAGGCTCTGAAAACGGTTCATGCAAAGCCAGTGAAAATGAAGATCCGCAGGGGCAGAATTCTCCTTACTACCAAGCGGGGAATAGGTGCGCTATTCAGAACACCTTGTACTTAGACATTATACTTTAAATTAAATTAAAAAAAAATTTTTTTTTTCATTTTTTACAACCCTTAGCTTCTGTTTTAGAATCAATACAAGTATTGGTTCCAAGGAAGAAGAGCAATGAGGGCTAGGCAATTGGGGAGCGAGTCATTAGCCTAGAGTTGCACAGCTGGGAAGTATGTGAGGCCAAGATTTGAACTCAGGACCTCCCTACTCTAGGCCGAACCCCAGTACATCATGCTTTTAAAAACATTTTCATGGGGGCAGCTGGGTGGCTCAGTGAATTGAGAGTCACTTCATCTCGAGATCTATCTATCTCCAGAAATCTGATAAGAAGTAAGGACACAGAAGATCTTTTAGCTCTTGCTTCCAGCTCTCTCTTGCAACATGGAGTTTATTATATATGTTTCAAGACTCATTTCACACAAAAGAACCCTCACAAAACTTCACAGATGTGCAGAAGTTACAAATTATGTCATATCAAAACACAAAAAATCTCATTTGACTTCAGAATAGAACAAGGCCAAGGCTGAATTTTGGCTGGCCCATTATCGAAAGCCAAGTCTGGGAATACTTTCTCAGGGACGAATAGCCCCCACTGGAGGAGGTTTTGTCTAAATTTTGTCCTTTATTTACCTTGAGGTGTCTAGAAACAGATTCAGAGTCCAGGCAGCCTTTTGCTTAATTTCTGTCTTTAGTCTTGGAGAGAAGTTGTTAACCTCATAACTGCTGCTTTGCTGGGAACTCAAAGCTTTTCAATAAGGTCACAATACTTTTCAACAAGAAATCACAAGGATCACAAAAGGGGTCAAAAGAGGAGTCTCAGATTTTTATCTCTTTGAGACTGTTTCTCTTATTGGCTTCCCACAGCTTCATCCCTATTGCCAGGCCTTTACTGCTCTTCTGCCTTGGAAGCAGTCCATCATATTGATTCCAGGACGGGAGGTAAGGCTTTAAACACAAAACAAAACATTTTCACGTGTGTCCTCTCATTTGACTCCCCGGAGAACCCTGTGACGTAAGCCACACGGGGGCCGCTTCCTATTTTATCGATGGCTCGTCCAGTGTTACATGACTCACAGCAGATCCCGGGGCAGGGCTTTTCCTGCTGTGTCCCACATCCCACGGGCACTCCTGAATCATTATTCGGTCACGGAACACTCCTAGCCTCGGGGCCCGCGGTTTGCGAAGCGATGATGTCTAGCATTTCACTGGAAGGGGAAAACGGAGCCAATGTTTTGAGGCCTCCAGATGGCATATGTGAGAGTGCCCAGTGATGTCTGCATCCCAGAGAGTGCTACGGTTTCTATGTTAGCCCAGAGCGTGTTCTGAGACACGCAGAGATAATACAACGTGGATCAAAGGTTTTCCAGACGCTACGGTTTGGGGACCGTTACATGGGGGGGAAACGTTCTCGTCCTCCCCCATTTGCAGTTTAGAGCCCCAGGACGAGTGTTCTCAAAGGTGGGGATGCAATTAGCAGAGCCAAGTGACCCTTCCCCCTCCCCAGGGCCCATCGCCAACATGGGGAAAGCTTATTGTTTGTTCTCAATCCTCGCCCACCGATGGAATGCCTTCCCACACAGAACATGCAGATAACTCAGCCCCTCTAGTACAAATTATAAAGACGTTTCAGTGCACATCCTCTGGAAAGAACAGGAGGCAGGGCTGCTTCACAACAGGAATAGCTACTTTCTTCTCAGCAGTTAACGGCACAAGAGGGAGAAAAGGAGCTCGCTGTGTGAGATCTAAATGATTTAAGATAGCTGTTAGGAAGACTGAGGCCCACTGGAACAGTGAAGAATATCGGTGTATTCTTTTCTTTTTTTTTTTTAACCCTTACATTCTGTCTCAGAATAATACTTTGTATCTGTTTCAAAGCAGAAAAACAGTAAGGGTTAGACAATGAGAGTTAAGTGACTTGCCCAGGGTCTCAGTGTCTCAGTGTCTCAGGCCAGAATTGAACTCCAGGCCTTGCTCTTCATCCACTGAGCCACCTAGCTGTCCCCTATTGGTATACTTTTGAAGAAATGGAAAAAAGGAAATGAGGAAGAAAAAAGATTTAAAGGCATACTTGGTTTCAGGGATAGAATTATCTCTCTAAATCGTTTGTCAGGATTATCATGTTCCATGCTTAAGATGGAGAGAAAATTATGACAACAGGAAAAGCCAGGAAACTATGGTTTTTGAGTAGCCCCTGGGAGATTTAGGGGATTAGCATCTAGCCCTTGGTATAGTGTTTAATCAATAAAATCTTTTATATTCAGCCTAGAGTTTGTTAAATGCATCTTTTTATTTCCTATTCTCATCTCCATCATTCCTGGCACATGCGAGCCCACAAATCTTTGTCGAATTGAATCAAACTGACTTTAGTTGTAAGAATCTAGTGACTATTATCATTGGATTTGTACTTAACCTAGGTAGGCCTTGGAATCATTGGAAGAAATGCTTATTTTCTATGGGATCCCTAGGCTTTACCAAGGCACACATATAGCATCAAGAACTCTTGACCACGTTCGGATGAATGATGATGAGAGGACTCATCTTCCCACATTTGAATCTGGCCTCAGACACTTACTAGCAAGGCAACCCTGAACAAATCACTTAACTTTGACTCATTTTCCTCATCTATAAAATGACCCGGCCAAGGAAGGGCAAACCTCTCCAGTATCTCTGCCAAGAAAACCCTAAACAGGATGACAAAGATTGGGCATGACTAAAAAATGACACAAATACACACACATGTTATATATGTGTTATGTATGTAATATATATAATAAGTAATGTGATATGTGTAATATATATAAAACAAAAATACCTAAAACATTTATAATCTATAGTTAATTATGTATCCATGGTTCAAAACTGAAGTTCCCACTGTTTTTCCCAATATCTCATTTCTTTTTTTTTTTTTTAACCATTATTTATTTATTTTTAAGCCCTTAACTTCTGTGTATTGGCTCCTAGGTGGAAGAGTGGTAAGGGTAGGCAATGGGGGTCAAGTGACTTGCCCAGGGTCACACAGCTGGGAAGTGTCTGAGGCCTGATTTGAACCCAGGACCTCTTGTCTCTAGGCCTGACTCTCAATCCACTGAGCTACTCAGCTACCCCCTCAATATCTTATTTCTGTTGTTCAAAGTCAATAAATGCTTTAAATAGGGGAAATTATTATAATGTAGGGAAGAAACTCAAAGTTTTTATTCTGGCAAGAGGAAACGTAATGTAGGAATGTAATCCCAGTTCTTCTCCCAGGCTCTTAAGACAGGGAACTAAAGTGGTCCTTCCCATCTATTTCCAATTTGCTGACTTAATGACCAGATCCAAACTTGTTAGCCCGAGACAGGGAAACAAATGATTGTAAGTGACTGATACAGGCACTGATGATTAAGAAAGCAAAAACTTAATGGACAAATCCAGTGGTGAGAACTTTGTAGACAACTGCAGGCCAAGAACTTCTCTACAGTGTGCCTAAAATTAGCCCTAAATCTAGAGCTGTGTTCATGAAAGACCAACCCACTTACCATGTTCTGCAAACTGCAGATAGTGAGTGCAAACTACAAGAGCATTCAACGTGTTGCTTTAGGAGTGAAGTCTGGATTAGACCCTCAGATGTGTAAAGAAATGCCAGGTTTGGGGCTTGGAGGGGGGTAAGGCCAGAGAGGAAGATGTTGGTGCTGAAGAAAGCAGAATCTGAATCCAAGTAGACCTTTAACTACAGATTAAACGAATGGACTCAACTGGTGTGGTTTTAGTCTGCATTTCAGGGCAAAAATGGTTCCTCCTCGGGCCCATAACTGCGTATATGAAGAAGTTACAAACCTCCCGGGCTGCTTTCTGCACAAAACGCTCGTCAGTCACCCGGAAGGCCCTGCACAGCGCCTCAGCGGGGTCATGGGGGAACATTTCCTGGCGCACTAAATTCACGTGGAGGTGGATAGAGGCATAAATGGCAGCATCTACTCCGCCGTGCCCATCGAACACTGCAAAGTAAGCTTGTTCTTCTTGGTCCTGTCAAAGGAAGCAGAGCACATCAGGAATTAATTGTTAGGTCTGCTGAAATGAGATAAGTCACTGCCTAAAAAACTCTTATTATTATTAATTATTATTATTATTCCTCCTCTTCTTTCGTGAAGTTAGTTGCCTCCACAATTTAAAAAAAACTGTTTCCCTTTTCTAGCAATTGCTGACGTACCTGCAACATGAGGGCATGTGCGTCTCCACACCAGGATGCTGGAATACACATGCCCGATTAGCTCCGGCGGAACTGCCCCTTTCTGTGGAAGTTTCTACTTTGTACCATGGAAACCACCCACACACATTTGCTCCAAACCTTCCTCATACAGCCGGAGGGGAGGGGGTGGAGGAGGAAGGCCGTAGGAAAAGGCAGTAAATAAAAGCCTTTATGGATTGAAGGTGCTAAAATAACATAAAAAAAAGCCAAACCTATATAAAATTCACACCATTTGTCTCATACACATGTGAACATGCATATTATACAGACATACTTCATGAGACCAGAATTCTCGCCATATGAAGCCCGAATTCTATAAATCCGCTTGTGATCTCATATCTTTGCTCACAATTCGTACCAGATGGAGTTCTTTGTCAAGCCTTAAGGTCTTAACAGTGTAGAAAAGTCAAGGATGCCCCATTCTAGTTACTGTTTGTTGAGTCCGACTCCTCAGGACCCCATTTGGGGTTTTCTTGGCAGAGATACTAGAATGGTTTGCTATTTCCTTCTACCATTCATTTTATAGATGAGGAAACTGAGGCAAACAGGATTAAATGACTTGTCCAGAGTCACACAGCTAGGGAAGCGTCTGAGGTCAAATTTGAACCAAGGAAGAGTGTCAAGGTCTGACTCTATTTCCTGAGCCACCTTGCTGTCTTTGCTTTTTTTTTTTTTTTTTTTTTTTCCTTTTTAAACCCTTACCTTCCCATCTTGGAAACAAAGAGTAGCAAAGGCCAGGCAATAGGGGTTCAGTGACTTGCCCAGAGTCACACAGCCAGGTAGTGCCTGAGGCCAAATTTGAACCCAGGACTACTCATCTCTGGACCTGGCTCTATTCATTGAATCACCTAGTTGCCCTGAGTCTTTTCATCCTCACAGCTCCGCGTGGCACTGAGGCTCTGGGGCCAGCCTTGCAATCAGGAAAAGTTGAGTTTAAGTTTTCTTTCCAAGACATACTAGCTGTGTGATCTTGGCAAGTCATTTAACCTCTCTTCCAGGCTAAGATTACAAAAGATAGAACAAATATGGCTCTGTAGCCATCCTGGGAGGTCCCCGTGCTGACAATCACAGATCTGTACCAAAACTTTTTTAAAGTTTAAAAATTTTTTTATTTTAAAAAATATTTTCCCATATTTACACAATTCATTTTCTTTCCCTCCCTTTCCCCCCTCTGCTCTTGGATATGATAAGCAGTTCTGCTGGGTTGAACAAATGCCCCAAATCACCTCTTTTCTGGAGAATTGGTTACAATTCTTTGGACCACTCGCTCTCAGGCTTCTTCTTTTGTGAGGCAACTGTGATTTCAACTGCAAATCTCTTTATTCTTGGGACTTGAGAGTCCCATCTCAACCAGTGATTGGTTGTATAACCAAGCTGCTTGACTTTTTCTATGCCTCCATCTCTACCATCTGTTAAATATGGATGAGTGATGTGAACCTTATCAAGATGTGATCTAATAAAATAATAAATTGGAAATAGAATGTCTTTTTTATCTTTGTTTTTTTTTATGCAGACCAATTTTTAAAAATAATTTCACTCCTTCAAGAGGGATTGAGGGGGCAGCTAAGTGGCTCAGTGGATAGAGATCCAGGCTTGGAAATGGGAAGTCCTGGGTTCAAAATCTAGCCTCTGACTCTTCTTAGTTATGTGATCCTGGGCAAGTCACGTAGCCCCAGTTGCCTAGCCCTCACTGCTCTTCCGTCTTGGAATTAATATACAGTATTGATTCTAAGATGGAAGGTAAGGGTTTGAGGTTTTTTTTTAAGGGTATCCAAAGTGGATCCAAAAAAAGAATTATGAATGATTCAGTTAATAAATAGGAACTCACAGGGGGCAGCCAAGCGGCTCAGTGGGTAAAAAGCCAGACCTAAAGATAGAAGGTCCTGGGTTAAAATCTGGCCTCAGACATGTCTTAGTTGTGTGTCCCTGGGCAAGTCACTTAGCCCCCGTTGCTTAGTCCTAACTGCTTTTCTGCCTTGGAATCAATATGTAGTGTCAATTCTAAGACAGAAGCTGATGGTTTCTTTTTTTTTTTTTTTTTTTTTTTGAAACCCTTGTACTTCGGTGTATTGTCTCATAGGTGGAAGATTGGTAAGGGTGGGCAATGGGGGTCAAGTGACTTGCCCAGGGTCACACAGCTGGGAAGTGGCTGAGGCCGGGTTTGAACCTAGGACCTCCTGTCTCTAGGCCTGACTCTCACTCCACTGAGCTACCCAGCTGCCCAACTGATGGTTTCTTAAAAAAGGGAAATCAGACAGTAAGGTGAGCACCATTCCCCAAAGAATATTTTTGAGACTTTTAAGACTTTTGTTAGCAAAAGAATATAAGCCAGAATGGACTATGGATGGTTTTAATACAGAAGATGGGTTCCTAAATCATATGATTATAGCAGGTTCAAATCAAGGTAAATTTTCAAAAAGTTTTTTTTTTAAGATTCTTAAATACTTTTTAAAGATTGTTGATGGCACAGAAGGAATCGGTGAAGAGTCTGGAAATGCTAAGGAGACAAATAATACCTAAGGAAACAAGACATAGTAGAGAGGTATAACCTATGGGTCAGTGATGGTGAACCTATGGCATGAGTGCCAAAGATGGAACACAGAGCACTCTCTGTGGGCATGAGGCCCCCTCCCCCAGTTCATTACTAGAAAGGCAGAGGGACTCGGGTGGGCTGTTCCCCTCCCCCTCTCCATGTGCCTTTTTTCACATCCCCTGCCCCTCTGTCCAGCAGCCCAGTGGGAGTACTTTCTCCCTCCCCTGTGTGGGGTAAGGTGGGGGGAGGGGCCCAGCACTCCATCTCTAAAAGGTTCACCATCACTGATCTAGAGTTTAGAAGTATGAATATCCTTGAAGAGGGAGGTGAATAGCACTGCCAAATGGCTTGTATCATGTCATTGTCCCTCCCACTCCCTATAACTGATTGCCTACAGTCTATCATTTTGCCTGACTGATGCTCTACTGCTAAGTGAATCTTTAGCCTATAGTGTATAAAGGCTTCTTCAGTCACTGACCTCCCTGATCTCTATCTTCTTGGGGTCACAGCATCATTCATGAAACAATGTCATTCATGAAATGGGTTTAAGCCTCAGAAGAGTTCTCCTTTTTAAGAAGTACACATTTTTTTTTTCTCAGAATGAACTAAAAGCTCATGAGGGCAGGGAACCTATCTTCTTTCGCATTTCCATAGCACTCAAAGAGAATCAAATGCTAATATTCTTGGGGGAAAGAGCTGGAGGGGGGAATTAAAAAAGAAAAAAAAAAAAGCATATTCTGTGAGAAATCCCTGAAGCTTGAACCCAGAGCTTCAGTCTAGAATAAAACAATTAGGATTTAATTCTGGCTCTTAGCTGATACTATAAATGACTTGCATTTTAAAAGTTCATAAACAGAAACTCATAGAATACCTCCCTACTATTAGAATTAAAAAGAACATCTTTAAATGGAAGGTCACAATGCAATCTGAAAAATAAAGGGAAAACCTGGGGATTGGAGGAGGCATTGTGAGACAATGCAGAGAATGCTGAATCTGGAACCAGGGAATCTAGGAATAGGACTAGCGATTCTGACACACCTAGGACAAGCAATATAGAACATATCCTCTAAGACAAATTCATTTTGAGTTGAGGACACCACCCAGTGGGAACAGATCTGTCCAAGGACGATGCAGTGACAGGGAAGAGATGTATTGGAACCCAGGGCCTCAGACTCCAAGTCCATGGCTCTTTCCCTTTTTGTTCAGTTGTTTCAGTTGTATATGATCCTTCATAACCCATATAGGGTTTTCTTGGCAAAAATGATAGAGTGGTTTGCCATTTTCTAGCTCATTTTACAGATGAGGAAACGGAGGCAAATGGGATTAAGTGGCTTACTGAGGGCCACATAGCTAATAAGTGTCTGAGGCCAGATCTGAACTCGGGAAGATGGAGTCTTCCTGACTCCAGGAGCAGTGTTCTATCCATTGCACCACCTAGCTCCCCAATTACTGTTGTTTGTCCTATATTTTCAAAGACCACTGACATCACAAGGCTAGAGTAAGAGTATGGTGTCTTCGGCTATTCAGTCCAGTATGAGTTTGGAAGGCACTAACACAGACTGGGTACAAGTGGTCCATTAGAACATTTAGGGTGGAAATGGCTCTGGATTTGCAATTAGGGCACCCTTAATTTAACCCATTGTCTCTTAAGAGTTCATGGAATTATAGGTATGATTGGAAGTTCTTTTAGTACATCTCATTTCTCTTCTTTAGATTATAAACTCCTTGTGAACAGGATGTGTGAGAGGAAATGTGCACATCCCAGCACCCCTGGACTGACTACCACCCTGACATATAGCAAGCAGGAACTGGGTGATTATTTGAAGCAATAGCCTGGGTTAGAAGGCAGAATCAAGAAAAGAAAAAAAATATAGTAACTGCTTTAGCCAGTAGCAACAGGATCCCTGAAAGAGCAGCTACTAGCACGTGGGCCTTTTGAGCCATAACTGCATGCAGTGGAAGTCACGTATGAAATCAAGCAATTTTAAATCATATTCTTATACATGTGTGGCTGGACTGTACCAGGAATCTGCTAATGTGCCTTTGAACATACATACAAAAATTCCACCTTGATCTAAACGAGTGGCATATTACGATTTATAATTTTTTAAGTGATGCCCAAATACAATTTGAAACAAACCTACCTCTCTTAGTGCATTATATCCTAACAGTAAGAATTAGAAGATGGTAACAGGAAAATGTTTATTAAACTGACATGACAAATAAATAAAAGACCCAATTTATCAATTACATATTTATCAAGCACAAGCCTAGATACTTTCTCTTTCTTAGAGGCCAAGATATTTTTAAAAATCACAGTGGAGTCAGAAATAACTCAGCAAAGAGAGCAGCATGAGGCTTCTCAAAGTCAGTCTCATGCAATAAGGGTTAGGAGGGTAACTAAGACAAACTTGTCAGGTTTCCATAGGGCTTAAAGCTGATAAATAGAATATGTCATTTCGATAGCCTCTGTGGCTCTTTGAACCAAAGCAGGAACTGACAGAAAGCCAGAAGTGTATCTATCCAAGAAAGACAGGACCTGTAATCAGCAAAATGATAGATAAGAAGAAAAAAGGAAAAAACCTGCGAGGCTACAAACATGACAAAAGGAAAATGATAATTGTTGGAGAGACTGTGAGAGGACAGAAACATGACGATTATTGGTGGAAATGTGAATTGCTCTATCCGTTCTGGAAAGCACCTTAGGATTGAATCCAAAAGTTATTGAACTGTATATTCCCTTTGGCTTAGTGGTACCATAATGGTTTAGACTCCAGAAATGTCAAAGATGGGGAAAGGGCTCATATGGGTCAAAAGATTTATAGCAGTACTTTTTGTTGAAGCAATAACTGGAAATGTTGTGGGAGTTCATCAGTTGTGGAATGATTAAATAAATCATAGTATGTGGATATAATGGAATGTTACTGGAAGAAATTATGAGAAAGGTAGATTCAGAGAAAAGGCAACTAGGTAGTACAGTGGACAAGAGTACAGGGCCTGGACTTAAGAAAACCTGACTTCAAATCTGGCCTCAGACACTTATTTGAAATGTTACCCTGGGTAAGTCATTTTTCACCCTGCTTGCCTCCATTTCCTTATGTATAAAATGAGCTGGAGAGAGAAAAGGCAAACCACTCTAGTATCTTTGCCAAGAACACCCCAAATGGGGTTATGAAGTCAGACATGACTGAAAAGACTTAATAAAGACAACAGATTTAGAGAAAACTGAGATAACTTATATGAATTGATACAGTATAAAGTGAGCATAACCAGAACAATTTATATGACTATCATTTTGTAAAGGAAAACAATGTTGAAAGAAATAAGATCTTTGATCAATGCAAGGACCAATCTTGACTCCAAAAGACTAGTGAAGAATCATGCTTCTCACTTTTTGGCAGAGAAGTGGTAGAGCAGAAGGAGATCTACAGAAGGGCCCATTTTAAGTTTTAAATGGCTCTAAGACTTTGGGGACAATTTTTTAAGACAGCCAATGTATCTATTTGTTTTGCTTGACTATAATCTGTTCTAAGAGAGGACTTCTATTTGCAAGAGGAGAATTGCAAGGGGGGAGAGTGGGAAGTTAGTGATAGTGATCCAAAAAAAGGAAGAAAAAATATGTCAATGAAATTTCAAAAATACACAGAAGAGAAAGAAAAGTTCAGAAGACAAAAAGGACAACTAAAGCACTATTCTTATTAATTTAATAAACACTTTTAATAAGCTGCTAACTCTCTTTTCATGATATTCTTGAATTGCTCTTATTTCCTCTACAAATTTTTCTTCTACCTCTCTCATATGATTTCAAAAATTCTTTTTGAGCTCTTCCAGAAATTCTTGACAGGCTTGTGTGTCCAATTCAGAATTTTTTTTAAACCCTTGTACTTTCGGTGTATTGTCTCATAGGTGGAAGAGTGGTAAGGGTGGGCAATGGGGGTCAAGTGACCTGCCCAGGGTCACACAGCTGGGAAGTGGCTGAGGCCGGGTTTGAACCTAGGACCTCCTGTCTCTAGGCCTGACTCTCACTCCACTGAGCTACCCAGCTGCCCCTCAGAATTTTTTTTTGAGGCTTTATTTGTAGCTGTTTTGATATCATTGTCTTTTTCTGAGTTTGTGTTTTGTTCTTCCCTGTCACTATAGTAACTTTTTAATATTAACTTTTAAAAAAATTTAATTAAGAATATTTTTCCATGGTTCCATGATTCATGTTCTTTCCCTTCCCTCCTCCCTACCTCGTCCTGTAGCCAATGCACAATTCAACTGGGTTTTGCAAGTATCATTGATTAAGACCTATTTCCATATTATTAATATTTTTAATAGAGTGATCGTTTAGAGTCTACATCCCCAATCATATCCCCATCAAACCATGTGATCAAGGAAGTGTCACTATAGTAACTTTTTATGATCAGGTTCTTTTTTTATTGTTTGCTCATCTTTACTTCTTGCCTATTTCTTGACTTTTAATTTTATGTTAAAGTTGGGTTCTGTTCACAGAGTGGAGGCAGTACTGTCCCAAGCTTCAGGTTTTTCACTGTTGTTTTCAAGAGCTAGTTCTTGGGATTTGTACGTCTTCAGTGCTTCTGAAAGGTATGACCTAAGAAGAGGTATAGCTTCTGTTCTCCTTGCCTGTGCTTTGGTATTTAACCAAGAAGGGACCTTGTTCTCCTGTAGTTGCAAATGCTAGCACTTCTCTTGGTCCTGAAACTGTGACCATGGTCCCTGCTCCTCTGTGGTCATTAGGCGTTAGTGCCCCTCTTTGCCTTGGGCCTATGACCTGGAACTGTGGGTATTACAGCAGGGTGTTGAACTCAGGACCAGAAAAGGGTACCCTGTAATTTCTTTCTGACCAGTCATCCGACCCCCTTAACATCTTTAAGCTTAGAACTCCCAAAGCTGCTGCTGTCACTGATGCAGCCACCTCCAAGGTCTGCTGCTGGTGTTACTGCAGTATGGTGCTCTGCAGGCCCAACCACCCCTCTGGTGTGACAGAACTTTCCTTTTTACTGAATGACCTGGTCAGGAAAATTATTTTACCCTAAACTTTGTTGGCTCTGCTGTTCCAGGATAAATCTGAGGCATTAAAGCTATATTGAGGGGATTTTAGAAGAGTTCAGGTGAGTTCCTGCCTCTACTCCACCATCTTGACTCTGCTACTAAGTTTAGTTTACACTTATGGTAGAAGTTCACAATTTCATATTCAATTCTAGCCTTCTGTTTTTTATGTACTGAAGTGGTCATGCTTAATATATGAGACCCAAAGCCATTCCCCAGCCACTAAATGATCAAAAGATGCCCATGAACAGTACACAAAAGAAGCATTGTAAACTTTTAACAATTATATGAAAGAGTGGCCCTGGGGAGCAGCCGGGTGGCTCAGTGGATTGAGAGTCAGACCTAGAGATGGGAGATCCTGGGTACAAATCTGACCTCAGATACTTCCTAGCTGTGTGATTCTGGGCAAGTCAGTTGACCCCCATTGCCTAGCCCTTACCACTCTTCTGCCTTATTAGTTGTAAGGCAGAAGGTAAGGGGTTAAAAAAAGAGTGCTCCCAAGAAACTAATAATAAAAGAAATGCACATCCAAAACAACTCTGAGGTTTCATCTCACACCTAATAAATTGACAAAGATAACAAAAGAGGGGGATAGGCAATGTTGGAGGGATTGTGGAAAGATAGGTAAAGTAATGCATTGTTGGTATAGCTATGAATTAGCACGACCATTTTGAAAAGCAATGTGGAATTATCCAAAGAAAGTGATTAGAATGCCCCAACCCTATGACCCAGAGTCCACTGGTAAGCATGTACCAAGCATGGCAACGACAGGTCCTACATGCACCAAATTATTTTATAGCTGCATTTTTTTTAATAGCTAAGAATTGGAAACAAAATTGAATTCACTGATTGGGGAATGGCTAAATAAATTATGGTATATGAATGTATAGAATATTTCTGTCCTCTAAGAAAAATGATGCAGAAATAGCATTGCAGAGTAGATAGCTGGTTTTGAAGTCAGGAATATTTGGGTTTAATTTGCGCCTCTAACATACACTGGCTGTGTGATTCTAGGCAGGTCTCTTAACCGTTCAGTAGCCCTGGGAACTCTTTCAGACTCTAAGCTGATATGTTGAAAGTATGGTTCTACATTGGGAAAAAGGTGCTGTCTCACCCAGAGCTTCCTACACCACGAAATCACAAATGCATGAAAAAAAAATTAGTAAGATTAACAAAAATATGAGACTTACATGAACTTATCAGCACACGAACTTCTAGATGAAACTTTTCCTGATTCTACCATCTAGTATTCTCCATTCCAAAACCGTCTTGTATTTAACTCCTCTGTGTGTGTGTGTGTGTGTGTGTGTGTGTATATGTGTGTGTATAATGCATATATTTATATGTTCTTACTATCTTCCTCATTAGAATACAAGCTCATTACAAGTAGGGATCTTTGTATTCTTCCTACTTATATCCCCAGAACCCAACACAGTGCCTGACACATAGTAGGCGCTTGAAATATACTTACTGATTGACTGAACTTCTGTATAGTGAAGCAAGCAGAACCAAGACAACAACATCTGCTGTTATTACAGCCATGTAAATAAAAAGAATAAAAACAAAACAAAACTGAATGTTACAAAAAGTAATGACTCGGCCTGGCTGCAAAGAAGATATATGAGAAGGTTTTTTCCTCCTTTCCATATCTTTGCAGAAATGGGGGACTATTGTTAGGGATCACTATATAGATCAGACATTTTTGATGTATTGGCTAGTTTTGTCTCACCATACCCTCCTATACCTTACCTTATATTCTGTGTTATGGGGACTGGTTTCTAGGCGAGGGAGAATAATGGGTTATATTAGGAAATATAAGTAATGTAAAAATAAGATCAATAAGAAATACTTTAAAAAAGAAATGTTCACATGTTAAGTTTATAATTTTAAAAAAGAAAGATGAAGCCTACAACCACCATTTGGTTGTTCTGTGTACTTAGAATGCATCCACCTACTCATTTAAAATTCTTAGCTTCCTCCAAATTGAATGTTCAAATAAGATAATATTTATAAAGCACTTAGCACAATGCCCAGCAGGTGCTTAATAAATGCTTATTTCCTCCCTCGTTTTTCCTTTCTTTCCTGATTCCTTCCTTCTTTCACCCTTCCCTCTCTTTGTTCCTTTTCTCCCTCCTTTCTCCTTCTCTTCTTTTTTCCTTCTCTCCCTCCATCCTTTTCTTCTATCCTTCTCTTCTTTCCTTCTTTTCTTTCCTCTCTTCCTCCATTCCCCGTTCCTTCTTTCCTTTCTCAATTTAAATGTAATTGCCTTTTCTGATTGCTTCTAGTTGCTGGCATTCTGTCCCTCCTCAAATTTTATTGTATTTCTAAGTAAATAACCTGCCGACATGTTATATCACCCTAGTAAAATGTAATCTCTTTTGAGGAGAAGGGAGAAAATTTTTTTCCAGTTCCTTTTCTGTATTCTCAGTGTCATTTATATCCTCAAATGTCCTTGTATCTAAGAGCCCATAGGAGGCACAAATGCTTATTGAATGAACCTCAGTCTTAGGTGCTGCTCCTAGGGTTTTTAATCCAAGGTGGCCCCCAATTGACTAAAGAAGTCTCAATATGGACTTAAACTGACTAGGTAAATGTTGAATATTCTACACTAACTATATTTGGAGTCCTTCTAGGTCAAACAAGAGAGGTTACTTAGGATCTACCCAGAAGTTTTCCTCTAAGGCAACCAAAATCATTTATAGATAGGTATCTTTACATTTATTCCCACCACATTTTACATGGTAAACAAAGAATTGCAAGGGCATTTTTAGCAAACTGAAGCATAGGACTCTCAAACACGAGCAACATTAAATGGCAAGTTAGTGAAACACTCAGAAATTGATTTGTGGCCTCCCTAGTCCTTTGGTTCAAAATATATTCTCTTCTTACAATAGTTTTTTCAAATGGATATCTTATAAAAAGTATGTGAATTTATCAAATGATTTCTTTAAAAATAACATTGTAGAGAGATAATTCTCCGTATTTTAAGGTAAACAAACTTTTGCCTCTTGGCTTCTAGTCCATTATTTAGAATCTATCGGTAACTCTCACTTGCACAAAAGGAGCTTAAGTTAGTAAGGCAAATCCTCTTCTCTTTATCCCACTGGCCCCTGGAATGTGCCCCCTTTACCTCTAGATTGAAGAGCATATTAAAATCAGGAATGCAGACATGCTTGTCCTCCATTTTCCTGCGCATGTTTTTGATGGCATGGATTGATGTCTCATAATACAATTGGGGTTTCCTGCGGAGAGGGAAGTCCTTCACCCAACTGCAGCAAATCTCATGTAGTTTGCTGAAGACGGAACGTGCCAATTTCACTGTCTCAATCTCTGCAGAAGAAATATAAAACCCCCCAAGTGAAAGGCTTTAGAAGGCTCTGCTTGATAAAAACAAAAATAGTTCACCTTCAGCAAACTTATAAATAAATAAATAAATAAATAAATAATGTCATTTCTTTCTCTAGCCCATTTTACAGATGAGGAAACTGAAGTACACAACGTTAAATAACTTGCCCAAGGTCACCCAACTCTCCAAGAAGAAATGACAAATACTTTGCATTCAGAAGCACAATATTTTACTATCACTGCTTATCTCTGAATTAACATTAGGCCAATGGACTAGTGCCAGTCCCAAAGGTGAATTTCATCCCATCACCAGGACTATATTTGCTGCTGTCCAGTAGCATAACTGTCCTTCTGCATATAAGAGGCCCCAAAGAGTGAGTGATGTTAACTTAAAAAAGTATTGTGAAATGGCATTAACTAAAAGCTAAAAACTGCAGACAGTTAAACCAAAATAAGTTTACCTCATTTAAGCAATGTTTTTTTCCCACTTTTTACCCTCTTTTTCCTTTTCCCTACTTTCTTTCTTTCTTCCTCTCTACCCTACCTTCTTTTTCTGGCCCCTTTCCTTGTGGAACACTAAAGGATTGGAGTTTTGTTTGTAGAATGGGGTTGGAATATTGGTTGTGGAGTATAAGCTGCCTGAGGGCAGGAAATAATGCCTCACTTTTATATTTGTATCACCAACACCTAGGACAGAGTCTAGAAACAGTGTATTTTTTATTTTGTTTTATTGTCATGTAATACACACTTCCATATTGGTCACTGTAGTAAGCTTACACTCATACATAAACAAAACCCCTAAACTAAAACCAAAAAAACACTGATATTGAAGATGACTCCAACAGCTCTTTATTGGGAAGAAGCACATTCTTTTTTTTTAAGAGCTGACTTATTTGTATAAAAATATTCTATAATTATGCTTAGAAGAAGCACATTCTTAAGAAATGCTTGTTAATTGATTTTCTTAGGATTTGTTTTAGGGTTATGGATTTAGGGCTAAAAAGAGCATCTAGCACACCTACCCCAAACCTCATTTTGCATTTTACAAATGCAAAAACTAACCAGAGAAGTCGTGACTTGCCCAAGGTCACACAGACTATCAGGCATAGAATCTTTTCACTATGACAATCTATCAGATTTAGTGATTCAGGTTTTATGTTCCCTGTTCTTAATTTAAAAACCAGGCAAATAGAATATGTTTTATTTCACACACAAAAAAAATTCACACACTTTCATGGGGACTTTCTTTTTCTCTGTGGATCACTGACGCTTGGTAGAAAAAAAATGTTCCTCCCTATTTGGATTAAGTCATAATTTTAAGAAAGGTTGAGGGGGGCAACTAGGTAGCAAAGAGCATAGAGTGCAAGGCTTGGAGTCTGGAGGACCTGTGTTCGACACTTCCTAGTTGTGTGACCCTGGGCAAGTCACGTAATTCTGATTGCCTATTTCTTTCTATTGTTTTGTTTTAGAATTGATACTAAGATAGAAAGTAAGAGATGAAAAAAAAAAGATAGATTGGAATCTACCATTTGGTAACCTCGACACTGACAAAGAGTAACTCTTTAGTATGTTACATAGCTTTGTTTTTGGCTAAGTCTGAGGCTCTTGATGCATAGAGACAATAAGTTTCCTTCTTTATTGTATATATGGAGAAATATAAATATAGAGAAAAGTTGTATGACTTGAACAGTTAGCTGGAGCTGCAGTTAGGCAAAATTTGGTTCCCCACCAATGGAACCCCCAAATCCATATGCATATAAAGCACTGTCATTTTCTTCTTTAATGCTAGCAAAATATGCAGCAGTGGTCTCAGCAAAATAAATAAGCAAACATGCCTTCTGTAGACTGAATAATGCCATACACATATAATACTGTTTTTGAATGTATTTTGTTTAATAAATATACATTTAAAAGTGTTAATGACTTCATCATAACTTTTTGTAATAATTTTGTTGTTCATTTGTTTCATTTGTGCCCAACTCTTAGTGATCTCATTTGATATTTTCTTGGCAAAGATATTGGAGTGGTTTGCCATTTTTTTCTCCAGCTCATTTTATACATGAGAAAACTGAAGTGAACAGGATTAAATAACTTGCCCAGAGTAACACAACTAGTAAGTGTCTGAGGCTAGATTTGAACTCAGTTCTTCCTGACTCCAGGCCCAACACTCTAACCTCTACCCACCTACCTTTCCTTTTGTATTTATACCTTTTCTCTCTCAAAAGATATTAATAGCACCACTACTATCAAATGGAAGTCTGTGAATTTTTTGAGGTTGGGAACCACTGATCTGTTATTTGAACTCTAAAGGTGTGATAGACTAATTGACTTGCTCAACCATTCCACCTTTAATTTGTATGAATTTAAGTGACTATTATAAAAGGAACAATACATTGTGGGATGATTTGAATGGTACTAAAGAAATTGTATTAGGTTTAATTTTATCCTCGACTCAAGATATAACAGTATCAAATTCCAAAGAGAGCAAAGAAGCTACCTTTATTTTTTGCAATCTACTTCTAAAGCTTCTAATAATCCCTCATGAGAGTTGGCAAGATGTAGTAAATAGAATGTTGGAATTGAAGTCAGGAAGACCTAGGTTAAAAACTCGCCTCTGGCACTTGGTAGTTAGTGTGACTGTAGCTAACTCATCTATTCTCTTCGAGCCCTAGCCAACTAACTTTCTTTTCTTTCTTTTCTCTTCCTCTCTCTCACTCTCTTTCTTTTTCTTTCTTTCCTCCTTTCCTTCTTTCCTTCTATCTTTCCTTCCTTCCTTCTCTCCTTCCTTCCTTTCTTCCTTCCATCTTTCCTTCCTTCCTTCCTTCCTTCCTTCCTTCCTTCCTTCCTTCCTTCCTTCCTTCCTTCCTTCCTTCCTTCCTTCCTTCCTTCCTTCCTTCCTTTTTCACCCTTACCTTACATCTTAGAATCAATATTGTATAAGCACTGGAGGTTAAGTGACTTGCCCAGGGTCAGACACCTAGGAAGTGTCTGAGACCATATTTGAAGCAAGGACCTCCCATCTCTAGGGGTTGGCTCTCTATCCACTGAGCCACTTAGCTGTACCCCCTTAGTTACTTTCTAAGACTTATCTATTATGTTATAAATGGTACAGGGAGCTCTCACACTGAGAAAATCACAAATCCTTGATTATCCCCAAATGGAAGAGGGAACAGAATGCTATTTTAAAAACTGGATTTTCCCCAAACCTGATGTGACCAGATAGCCTGAGAAAAACTAACACATATACTGAACAAATGGGGTTACATATTCCCCAAGAATCTGAGACTCCCATCTTCTGTTCCTGGATCTGCCATTCCCTCTGTCTATATTTCTTGTATGTTAGGATAGAAAATGCAGAACAAGGATCTTCAAGTAACTTATTTCAGGTGATGAAGTGAATTTTAAGCCATGGTTCATTACGTTACCTGCAATCATCAGTCAATCCTTGCCTCAAGAAGCTCACGTGTTAGTGGGGGAGACAACATAGGTATATAAAAGGTATATGCAGAAGACATGGTAGTTAATCTTAGTGTAAAGGTACTAGATGCTGGAAGTACCAGGAAAGGTCTTCTGCAGAAGGTGGGAATTGAGTTGCATTTTGAAGAAAACCAGTGAAGCTAAGAGGTGGAGGAAGGAGAGGATATCATCTATTATTGGCAAACCTTATACCTCTCTTCAGTCTTTTTACTTTGGGAAAAAGGACCTCCTGTCTCTAGGCCTGGTTCTCAATACACTGAGCTGCCCAGCTGCCCCCTAGAGGTTCATTTCTAATTCAGAGAAAAAGCCTTTAAGGCTGGCAACACGTATTACACTAGCAGCTAGCATTTGTGGGGTGGGAGGGAAGCACTTCTTATACAACAACATATATCCTAGACAGCAAATCAGTTGTCTATTAAAGCAAAGTAGAATAAATGATCAAATTTTAATTAACCACATATGAGGTGCCTTTCTTGTTATAAATCACCAAGGTGGGTAGTCTCATGAGGCTAATTTTTTTTCAGAAGCAATTTTAGTGGAAGCTTTAATCAGTCTTGAACATCCTTAATGCTTTACAGTGAGAATATAAGTGTTATGGTAACCAAGGGGCTTAAATGGCAGAAGCTATTATGGATTTAAAAAAAATAAGTGATATTAAATCCCGTATTTCCATGTCCATGTGGAGTTTTTAGCTGGATTATACACTGCAAATTTGTTCCTTCCCCAATAGTTGTCTCATAGCTAATTCAGGTCTCCCCTGCCTTAATGGAAAGCCACAACAGAGGGACAATATGAAAATAATGACAAATATGACCTTAATCCCTCATATAGTGCTTCACAGGTTATATGTTATTTCATCTGATCCTCACATCAATTATTATTCTAGTTTTACAGATGTTTAGAGAAAATAAGTGACCAGCCCAAGGGCACAGAATTAACAAAGTTGTCTAACTACAAATAAAGCTCTATTCCTTGGTGTCCCATAAACCTCCACTAATTACCTGCTCTATGCGGATGACCCCCAAATCCATTTACCCATCTCTAACCTCTCTCCTGAACTCTAATCACATATCCCTAGCTAGACATTGAGGGAATTGTGTGACCCAAACCATCTTGTAGAAATGACTCCATTTTGAGACCCAAGTTTGATTTTCCTGTAAATTCTACCTGCTTGCTAATCATGGGAATTCAGTAACATCCTGTTTCAGATTTGGGAAAAGTCTGCCTCCTCCTGAAACTCACTTATTCCCCTCCAAAACTCCGAAGTCCCTAATCTTTCTTCCAATTAGGAATCAGATTATGTAATCTACTATTCTGATTTATATCTTGTTGTTTGTTTTTTCATGCATAAAAATCTCTCTCTCTCTGTATTTGGGGTCCAGTGCCAAGATGAGGACGCCTCGTCCTGATTTGTTAAGTAATTGGCATGTGTTGCTTAATAAACTGATGGGCTTGGAAGTTCAAACTTTTGTTTACTCAGTTATTACAGATTTCACTCGTTACAGTTTTTGGTGAGGCCAGCCAGGTCAAGACAGGACTCAAGCCCCTGGGACGGGCTTTCAGATACTGCGCAGAAGATTGACCTGGAGGCTGAACTCCCCTCCTTGATCTCAAAATCTTGTGAGCTAAGGTAAGCCCCCACATTGTTGGGACAGGTGTTGCTGTAAGTCCCCACATTGTTAGGGCAGGTGTTTCCTGGGAAGTCTCTTTGAAGAAGTAGGCAAGCCTCCCCTGAAGGTGGAGTAGAACGTATTACATGTCACAAGCGATCATACTAGCAAGTGGCATGGCTAGTAGTCACAAATAACCATAGTTGGAGAGTGAATGACAAACTGGTAATGGGAGATATTGAATTATGTGAAATCTAGTTTAAGACTGTAAGAGATTCAGCTGATAACCTATTTTGGCCTCAATTTGGCACTTTAATTATTGTACTATTAAGGAAATTATGATTGATCTAAAAATATGTAAAAATCCAAATGGATTGCAAATTTGGCCTGAAGATGCACCTTTTTTAACATTTAATTTTTATTTTATTTTCTCAATTAAATCTAAAACAAAGATTTTGAGCTTTTTTTAAATTTTGAGTTCCAATCTTTCTCCCTCTCTCCCTCCCTTTCTCCCTTCTTGAGAAGGCAAATAATTTGATATGGATTATATATGAGCAATCATGTAAAACATTTCCGTATTACTCATGTTGCAAAAGAACATGCACTCCAAAAAAACAAGAATAAAGTAAAAAAAAAAAAGTATGCTTCAATCTGCATTTAGCTTCCATCAGTTTTTTCTCTGGAGGAGGATAGCACTTTCCATTATAAGTCTTGGATCATTGAATTGCTGAGAATAGCTAAGTCATTCCCAGTTGATTAGCATCCAATATCATTATTACTATGTATGATGTTCTCCTGGTTCTACTTATATTACTTTATATCAGTTCTTGTTAAGCCTTTCCAGGTTTTTCCAAAAACATCATTTCTTATCGTACAATAGTTATTTCATCACAATCATATTCCACAACTTATGTAGTCATTCCCCCAATTCATAGGCAACCCCTTAATTTCCAGTTTTGCCACCACAAAAAGAGCTGCAATAAATATTTCAGTACAAATAGGTCCTTTTCCTTTTCTTTTTAAAATCGATTTGGGATACAGATCTAGTAGTGGTACTGGTAGATCAAAAGGTATATGTAGTTTTATAGCCCTTACGAGTAGTTCTAAATTGCTCTCCAGAATGGTTAGATCAGTTCACAACTCCACCAAAAGTGCATTGGTGTCTCAATTTTTCCACATCCCCTCTAACATTTGTCATTTTCCTTTTCTGTTATATTAGCCAATAGGTTAAATGTGAGGCGATACATCAGTTAATTTGCATTTTTCTAATCAATAGTGATTTAGATTTTTTTTATATGACTATAGATAGCTTTGATTTTTTTCTTCTAAAAACTACCTGTTCATATGCTTTGACCATCTATCATTTGGGGAATGACTTGTGTTCTTATAAATATGAATCACTCCTCTATATATTTGAAAAAATAAAGCCTTTATCAGGGAAACTTTCTGTAAAAATTTTCACTCAGTTTCTCCTACTTCCCTTTTAATTTTGGCAGCATTGGTTCTATTTGTGCAAATTCTTTTTAATTTGATGTAATCACAATTATCCATTTTACATCCCATAATGCTCTGTTTGGCCATAAATTCTTCCCTTATCCATAAATCTGATAGGTATAGCATTCTATGATCCTCTAATTTCCTTACGATGTCACTCTTTATATCTAAATCATGTAGCCATTTTGACTGTACCTTGGTATACAGTATTAGGTGTTGATCAATACCTAGTTTCTGTCAAACTGCTTTCCAGTTTTCCCAGCAGATTTTTGTCCCAAAATTTTGAATCTTTGGGTTTGTCCAAAACTAGATTAGTATGGTCTTTTACTATTGTGTTTTGTGTACTTAATCTATTCAAATGATCTACTTTTCTATTTCTTACTGCTTTGATAATAAAGTTTGAGACCTGGTACTGCTTAGCCACAAGAAGGGACTTACAGTTGGGAAACTGTGTGTACTAACCTTTTCTGTCATCATTTTGTTTTTATGTCTTTTTAAGTGCATTGTGTTGTGTTTAGTGTTGTTCATAGATTCTGCTACCTTGAAAGTTCTCTAAGGGGAAAATGCAGCCAGCCAGAAAGACTTCTCTAAAACTATAGTCAAAGAATTTAATTTTTCGGGAAAATTAATAGTTTCACATTTGAAGGAATTCTCTTAACTTTCTGTAATTTGCTGCTAAAATCTCTGTCCTGTAAGCAGGACTCACACTCACTTTAGGTTTTCTTTGGGAGATTAAGTTAAAAAGAAAAAAAAACTCTGCAAGATACTTTCTCATTATCATTCCAGCCCTGGCAAGATTGGTATTACAGAGACAAAGTCATATAATTAAAGAATGGAAATTTTTTCCCTGCTTTGTAAAAATGGCGGCTTTATAAATGAGAATGAATTTGTAGCTGAAATTTAACATCTTTACTGTAAATTTCTAATTTATGGAAACTGCTAAAATATCTTAGTATATTTTGGAGGTTTGAAGATTGGAGAAAAATCATTAAGGATTTGGACAATAATCATTTTAAGATTGCAGGAGAGAACTCTTTGCACTTTGAGTAATTCTAGGAACTCACCTTCTCTTTGTCCTATCTGATAAGGCACTTAGCAGAAGCTTAACATATGCTGAAATATCTTAGTAAATTTTGAGGTACCACTCTGTTGGATTTGTTTAAGGAAAAATAAAAATTAAATTCTGGCAAAGTTTTAGGAGTAAATAGCACTGCAATCACTTTATCCTTAAGACTAAGAGATCTATTATTTTAGTGTGATGAAGGAAGGCAGCTAATTTTTATACCAGAGTGAAGAAAAAAAAATGTATGTGGTTTCCACTTTAAATGTATCTAGAACTTAATAGTTATGCCTTGTTAACCCTTTCTAGATCATGAAAAGAGAAAAGATTGTTTAAATCGGGGAGAAACTAAAAAATGGATGCAATTTAAAACCTATCTAACCATTCTAGAGGGCAATTTGGAACTATGCCCAAAGGGCTATTAACTTTTGATCCTGTAATACTGCTATGGGTCAGTATCCCAAAGAGCCAATCAAAAAAGGTGAAAGTACCTACTTGTACAAAGATATTTATAGCAGCTCTTTTTATAGTGACAAGAATTAAAAATCGAAGGGATGTTCATCAATTTGGGAATGGCTGAACAAACTGTGATATGTGTTGGTGATGGAATACTATTGTCCTATGAGAAACGATAAGCAAGATGATTTCAGAAAAAGCTGGGAAGATCTGCAGGAACCTACACATATGAAATAAGGAGAATGGGAGAAAATTGCATACAGTAACAGCAATATTATATGAAGATCAACTGTGAAAACTTGGCTACTCTCAGCAATGTAGTGACCTTGGACAATCTTGAAAGACTTATAACAGGGAATGCTATTCACCTCCAGAGAAAGATCTGTTGAAATGGATAGATGAGGATCAAAGCATACTTTCTTTCACATCAGTGTATTTATGGTTTTATTTGGGGGCTTTGGTTATGTACAAGTGTGCTCTTACAACAATGACCAATATGTAAGTATGTTTTACATGATAATAAAATTAAAATAAAAAATTTGAAAATAACTTCATTAGTAAAAAAAATGAATGCAATTTAATTAAGGAATAGAAAGAGTGATTTAAACTAAACAGGGGTCCACTTATCCCCATCATTATCTAGGCCTAGACCTTGTTTGGAATGATGGGGATAGATATTCAAGATAATGTTAAGGAGGGGAGGTAACCAGAAACTAGAAATATCTTTTGGGAAGGCTAAAGTTGAATTTTCGAACTTTTATATAATAGAATAAATTGTTTAGGTAAACTAGAAGCAAGGTCGCCAAAAGAAATAGGGAAAAAACATGTATTTGAAAGCTTTTAAGAATCTCAAAACATAATTTTACAATTAATAAATTATAAGGAGGAATTTAGTGAAGTAAAGGTTAGTTCATTAAATAGTCTAGGATCTGATTGAGAAATCTGCCAATCCAAATCTTTGGAAACCTTCCCTCTCGGAAAAATACTTATATAAAAATATTCATAGCCACATTCTTTGTAGTGGCAAAAAACTGGAAAATGAGGGAGTTTCCATCAATCGGCTAATGGATGGACAAATTGGGGAGTCTGATGGTGATGGAATACTATTGTGCTGAAAGGAGGAATTCCATGTCAACTGGAAAGACCTCCAAGAACTAATGCAGAGTGAAAAAAGCAGAACCAGGAGAACATTGTACACAGAGACTGATACATTATGGCACAATCGAATGTAATGGACTTCTCTGTTAGCAGCAATGCAAGGACCCAGGACAATCCAGAGGTACTTATGAGAAAAAATGTTATTCACATCCAGAGAAAGAACTGTGGGAGTAGAAATTCAGAAATAAAACATATGATTGATCGTACGTTTTGATGGACATATGACTGGGGAAGTAGACTCTAAATGATCACTTTAATGCAAATATAATGATATGGAAATGGGTTTTGAACAATGAAACATGTAAAACCCAGTGTAATTGCTTGTCGGCTCCCGGAGTGGGGAGGGAGGTAAGAATACAAATCATGTAACCATGGAAAAATATTCTAAATTAATTAATCAATAAAATATTTTTTAAAATTAAAAAAAAAGAAACCTTCCCTCTCCTATTCCTTATCAAAAGGGGAGAATTTTAAAGTTTATTTTAATAAAGAGTGAGTTTTCATCTGAAGTTTTTGGCTATCACACTTATGTAAAATTATGAAATTGTATTTGAATGAATGTAATGAAGTTACATTTTTGAGCCAACTTGATAATGGTAGACTTGGGATTCAAGGATTTTAAGATAGGATCTTTAAATCTGAAGTCTGTTGTTCAGGGAATTTTGAGTCAATTAACATGTGTTCACTGTATGTGTAATTAAAAAAACAACAATATCTTACCTTTCATCTTAGAATCAATACTGTGTATTGGTTCCAAGGTGGAAGAGTGGTAAGGCCTAGGCAATGGGGTTAAGTGACTTGCCAGGGTCAAACAGCTAGGAAATATCTGAGGCCAGATTTGAACTTAGGACCTCTTGTCTCTAGAACTGGATCTCAATCCACTGAGCCTTCTTGCTGCCCACTGAATGTGTAATTTCAAGAACTCCAGAATGCATGTGATAATTTTTAATTTATAAGTTAAAGATAAATGAAATGTAACTTATAGGAGCATGAAAAAATTAATGACAATAATAATAGTAATAATTAATAATAATAATTCAAGCCCTAAGCTGGGACTAGTGAAATTTTGCTATTTGAGGTAAAAACTCTTGGAACTATGATCTGATATTGTTTTAAGTTTTGATTACAGGGATGATTATCTAAATTATCATGCAGTTAATGGTCTGCCATTCATGAAGGAAATGGCATGTATGACAGCCTAAGAAATGCTATAGGTGGATTTCTATCCTTGAGAAAAGTTAAGTGCATGATCTTGGCATGGCCTGATGTAGGATCCTCATTATTCAATTTCCCCATGGTGTCATTTCCTTCTGGACAGGAACATTTCCCACCTGTTTAGTTCTAAGCCTGGCTATTGTATCCTGTGAAAAATATAGAGTTTTGTTGCGTGATTGACTATTAAATATGATGAATGCCTAGAATCAAACGGAGCTAATGGAGTTTTTCTTCTTTTATGGTAAATGTCAGGTCAGCCTGTGCCCTCGAGTGAATAGTCTTGACATTGTTATAACCACTTCCCTCCTTTTTCCTATTGTAGCAAATTTCTATAAATAGTTGCAAACTGCAGAAGTTTTGTTGTTGAAATTATGTTAGTTAAAATCACCTGGGGTTCTATTTGGAAGGATTGAACCTCACTATAGTGTTTGACAAACTTCTGTGGACCTGTGGGGGTCCTTAAAACTACATTTCCCGTGGTCCAATGGGTTTCATGGGTTTCCTGTTTTGGATGATGTATTAAAGGTGAGGGACTATTTTAAGTAGGGGGTAGTGACTTGGAACTTCCTCTTTAGTTACCTGAGCTCGAGGAGAGAGGAAGGGAAATGGCTGAGGTGAGGTTGGAATAGGTTTCTTACAGGTGCGTGGTCAGTTTATCTCTATCAGCATGGCTTTTATTAAAATACTATTCTTCCTTTTGATCTCGGCCATCATCATTTTTAATAATAACAAAATATTTGTTAGATTGAGGAAAATATATAGTTGGTAATCATAACTGTGAATATGTACGAGATGGACTTATCAATAAAATGAAAGCAGATAGCAGAGTGGATTAAAAAACAAAATCTATATATGTTATTTACAAGATTATAATATGTTATTTACAAGATTATAATATGTTATTTATAAGAAACACTTTTGAAGCAGGGAGACATACAATAAAATAAAAGTAAAGGGCTGGAGTGGCATTTATTATGCTTCAGTTGAAGTAAAAAATGCAGGATTAGTAATCACGATCTCAGACAAAGTTAGAACAAAAATAGATTCTGATTAAAACATAAGGAAAGAAATTACATCTTGCTAAAAGGTACTATAAATAATGAAGTAATAGCGATACTAAACTTATATGCATCAAATGGTATAGCCTCCAAATTTTTAAAGGAGAAATTAAATCCTTCAGGAAGAAATAGACAGTAAAACTCTACATATAGGGGATCTCAAATTCTCTTTTTCAGATCTAGATAAATCAAACTAAAAAAATTAAACAAGAAAAGGAAGTAAAGGAAGTAAATGAAATTTTAGAAAAGATAGAACAGATCTCGGGAAAGATTTGAATGAAAATAAAAAGCAATATACCTTCTTATCAGTAATATATGGCTCCTAAAATTGACCCTGTAGTAGGACATAAAAATTTTACAACCAAATGCATAAATAATAAATGCATCCTTTTTAGCTCATCACACAGTGAAAATGATAATCAATGAGGCTCCATGGAAAGACAAATAAAAAATTAATTGGATACTAAATAATTTGATGCTAAAAAAGGGGTAACTCAAAGAACAAATTATAGAAACAATGAATTTCATTTATGAGAATGACAATGAGGAGACAACATATCAAAATTTATGGGATATAGCCAAAGCAGTACTTAGGAGAAAATTTATAATTCTAAACACTTACATCAATAAAACAAAAAGCAGATCAATGAATTGAGCATAAAACTACAAAAACTAGAAAAAGAACTAATTAAAAATCCTCAAATAAAGAGTAAATTAAATTAAAAGAGAAATTAACAAAATTGAAGGTAAGAGAATCATTTAACTAATAAATAAGACTAGAAGTTGATTTTATTAAAAATAAATAAAATAGACACAGCATTGATTAATTTAATTTTAAAAAGGAAAGAAGAAAATCAAATACTCAGTATCAAAAATGAAAAGGGTGAACTTACCACCAAAGAAGAGAAAATTAAAGAAACATTTGTTATTTTTGGTCAAATTATAATATATAGGTGATATCCTCCTAAGGGAGAATTAGGATTAGATAAAAGAATAAGACAAAGATGTAATGTAAAAGTTTTTTAATTAAATGGAATTGTTAATTTTGAGAAAACAATAGGATTAGACTTTTAGAGTTAGGATATATACATATGCATATGATTGGCTTCCAAATGTCTCTAATGGGAAAAATCGGGTTTGAATATCTTATGTTTACAAAATTGGATTACAGATTTTATATATAAAATTGCATTGATAATTGTAAAGAAAGTGAAATTCTTTTTCTTTTTTTGAAGAAAGGCTCATTTTCCAAGTCAGACTTTATGAATTTTTTCATAAGTTCTTTCTTCAGCACGTTGAAAACACTTTCTATATCAGGTACAAGGTTTAGGTAAAGAAAGAAACAGCAAATGGTATATGAAAACCAAAATTCTTTGTAGTTTGAGATGAATTATGGGTTCCTAATTTTCTTATTCTTTAGCTTTGTTCTTATAGCTTTGTTGTTTAAAAGGATCAGAACTATAAAGTTTGAGCTGATTTTCACCACATGAACTAGTTATTGGAAAAGCAAATTTTAGAGATTCTACTAAATTGTATTAAATCTGGTCACTGGTAGATTTTAGTAGCATTAGCTGGGAATCTCTACAAGTGACTTGGAACCAAAGAAGCAAAGCTTTCTTTAAAGCTGCCCTGGGGATGAGGCATATTCCAAAATGCCCAAGAGAAGCTATTTCCAAGGACCAGACATGAAATATCTAAAACTCAAAATGTACTGATGAAATGACACTAGGAGTGGGTTAATAAGATAATAGGAGACTTGATGATATTTAGTACTGATCATCATTGAATTACTTTGGCCCTTTGTTTCATGATGTATATGTTTGCTGAGTTTTCTTGGTTATCTTGATGATATGTAAATCTCTCCTTTAAAAATTAGTCCACTGTGAACCCTCTAAGTACTTTGTTCAGTAGCCTGACTTAGTTTGCCTATAGATTCTATTTAATATGGTTTGTCTCCTCAGAGGATATCATCATTTTTGTTCTTAGGTTTTGTGTTAGCTATTATATGAAGGATGATTCCCAGTGGTCCTTTCTTGGTATGTAGTATTGATAGTAAGCATGAGCACATTAAAAACCATATCAAATTTGACTTATAAATAAATGATCCATGGGGGGAGTGGGCTGGCACCTTCTCCCATGGATCAAAAAAAGGAACTGAGAGAATTGTGGCAATCTTATGAACCAAACTGACTGCGTCTTAGCTCTATTCTGAGATCTAAATTTTATTTTCCTGTAAATTCTACCTGCTTGCTAATTGTGGTAATTAAGTGACATCCTGTTTCACATCTGGAAAGTCTACAAACTCACTCTCCCCCCTCCCAACTTAGAAAGTCTCTAATCTTTTCTCCAATTAGACATCATATGAACTAATCTTGTATCTCGATTTATACACTGTTGATTGTTTGCTTTTAATGCATAAAAACCTGTCTCCCCTGTATTCGGAGTCTCTTATTTCAGATCTTACCCATTATAATATCTACATCAGGATTCCCATAGGCATTTCAAACTCAAAATGGCCAAGATGGAATTCATAGTGCTCAAAAATCCTTTTCCAAAGTTCTTTATTTCTGTTAAGGTCACCCCAATCCTTTAATCCATGAATGTTCGCAACCTTGAAGACATTCTTGAATATTCTCCCTGTATCACCCCTGCATATCAAAGAACTTGCTAAATTTGTCAGTTCTTCCACCATAAAATCTTTCAGATTTGTCCTTTTCTCTTAATTCACATAGCCACCATGCTAGTTGAGGCCTTCATCACCTATTTTCTGGATTATTGCAATAGCCTAATTGGTCTTGCTGTTTTCAAGTCTTTTTCCTCTCCATCTTCAGCAGGGGTGCCAAATTGATTGTTAAAACATACACTTTTGACTGGCACTCAAAAATCTTTTAGTGTCTCCCTTGTCACTAGGACAAAATACAACTCCTTAGCCCGGCAATTAAGGCCCTCCAAAACACTGCTACCTCTTATCTTTCCACTCTTATTGCACATTTCTACCCTTCACACACTCACAATTCAAGACAAGCTGGCTTCCTATATGTTCCCAGGACATAGAGTTTCATTCCCTACCTCCTAGTCCTCGTACAAATGATTATCTCACATCCTGAATTATGCTCTGCCCCTCAGAACTCAAAGCCTACAGCAAAGCATACTTCAACAACTGCCATATCCTACAGAATAAACTCTTTCCTGACTCTCTCTAGCCCTTAGTACTTTCTCTCTCCTGAACTGATTTTGGCTTACTTCACATGGACTTTATATTTACTTATCTACGTACATGCAAATTCCTTAAAGAGACTATTTCTTTTCTGTTTTTCCAGGTCCCCAGGGTTTAGCATAGTCCCTGGCTCATCAAAGATAAGTAGTAAAAATGTTTTTGTTAAATTGAAGTTTATAACTAAATTTATATCTATAGTCTAATGCTTTTCCCATTTCACTTTGTTGCTTCTCAATATGCATTTTTGCTGTTATAGAAAAATTTGTTTTGAATGGAAATAATCATTGTAAAGTACAAAACAGAAATTAGAGACTTTAAAAGTCCTCAGAAAGAGTACAGAAGCTGAGGTGGAGTTAATGAGTGAGAGGATTCGAGGTATGGAGGATATTATCCTTTGTCAGCAACCCTTGACCGTCTTCCTTCAGTCTGTATTCTTAACAACAGGGATATGAGATAGAGACTATAGATAGAGATAGAACCTCTGGTTCCATTGGTATAGGGAATCCTGGATGACGAAAATTACTCTTCCAATGCAGGCTGGCACTTCTTCTGCAACTGGTAATATTAAAGAACTGTCTCAAGGCACAGGACCAATTCCATATGCCCATTTTCCCTATGGATTTATAAATAATACTTCCTCTCCCAGTGAGTTCTCAGTGCGGTTCATCCTGAGTGAGATTAATTAAATAAACTAGAGATTTTTAAATTATTTGGAATGATGGTTGACAAGTTCAAATCATCAGGTTAGCATAGGCATATCTCTCTGGCCTCTCTTGAAAGTCTCTACAACAAGAATAGTCACTACTTATTGATTTTCTCCCTACTTTTTATGCCACCCCTCCCAAAACCTTTTCAATTCAATACCATAAGTTTATGGCATTTAAGAAAATTCTTTCTTAAATAAGAGTGTAGGGCAACTCTTCAGCTTTTCTCTAACATGAAACATTCTCCTGAAGGGAGTGTTGCAGAATGTCAGCACCATAAATAATTGCTGATTGAAAGGGAAGGGAAAAGGAAAAGGGGGGAAAATGGTCCCCAGCAGCAATCCACCCCCTCACAGCTGTAAATTACTCAGCAGTCATTAAAGTCTTGGTTCTGATCTAGAGTTAAAATGGAGTCAACTATCATCCTGACCATATGATGCTGAATTTAATTGTAGTTACAAGGCTTGTAATATTAGTACTAGAGAAATAACTCCAAATCATAGAATCACAGAATTTGAAAGGTAAAAGGGATCTCAGAGGGCCATCTAATCCAATTGATATATAAAAAGAATCATTTGACAAGAAGTTGTTCAGCCTCTTCCTGAAAACCTCCAAGGGGAGGGAACTCACTGCTCCTGAGGCAGACCATTCCACTTTTGGACAACCCTTTTTGAACAACTGTTAGCAGTTGTTTCTAACATCAATCCTAACTTGGCTTCTTTAGATCTTCCATTTGGAGGCTATATTTATCCTTATTCCTCCTGGTTCTGCCCTCTGGAGCCAATCAGAACAATTCTAATGCCTCCTTCCACATGATAGCTCTCTAATACTTAAAGATAGCCTGAGTTTTCTCTTTTCTAGACCAAACATGCCTAATTCCTTTAAACCTATGCCTATATGACCTACACTAAAGAGCCCTTTACTATCCTGCTTGCTCTTCTCTGGAGATACAATCTTATCAATGTACTTTTTAAAATATGGCACTCGAAACTTAACAGAGTACTCTAGAAAAGATCTAATGAGGGCACAGTATAGTGAAATTATCATCCTCTTATTCTGAAAGCTCTACTTCTCTAAATGTAGTCCAGTCATATTAGCTTTTTTGGCAACCATATCACACTACTGACTCTTATTGAGCTTATCTTCCACTAAAATCCCTAGGTCTTTTCCAGAACAACTGCTTTCTAAACCTGCCTTTCCCATCTTGTTTTGGTTAAATTGTGTTTTTGCACACCAAATATAAGACTTTACATTTATCATTATTGATTTTAGATCTAGCCAAAAAGGTCTGCCAAAATCTTTTTGGATATTGACTCCATCATCCATTTTATTAGTTATCATTTCCAGCTTTGTGTGATTTGCACATATGATGAGCATACCATCTATTCCTTTATCTAAGTCATCAATTCAAATGTTAAATAGCACAGGGCCCAAAAAAGATCCCTGGGATATTGCATTAGAGATCTTCTACAATGTTGACACTGAACCACTATGAACTTAAGAGTTTGACCATCCAAACATTCAATTCTGAATTTATCTCATTGTATTATTGCCTAATCCACATCTCTCCATCTTCTCTACAAGAATAATATGAAATATTTTATCAAAAGCTTTGCTCAATTCTGGGCAAACTAGATCCATAGATTTCTACTCATCTACTGGTTTAATAATCCCAACAGAAAAAGGAAATAGGTTAGTAAAAGGTTAGTCTAGCATGATCTGTTCTTAATGAAGCCAAGCTGATTCTTGGTAATCACTACTTCTCTTTCTAGATGCTTGCCAACCATCTCTTTAATAATCAATTTTTAAATTTTCCCCAGGAATTGAAGACAAAGTAATTGGCCTATAGTTTGTAGTCACTGTTATCTTCTCTCTCTCTCTCTCCCTCTTTGTCTCTCTGACAACTGGAACACTTGCCCTTCTCCAATCTTATGGTTCCTCTCTCATTTTTGATAATCTTTTCCATATCACTGACATTGGTTTAGCAAATTATATCTGCCAGTTCTTTCTGAAACCAAGGATGTAGTTCATCTGTGATTGCTGACTTGGATTTATCAAGGGTTAGCTAGATGTCCTCATATTATCTCCTTATTTATCTTGGGTATCAATTCCCTGTTAGTCACTTCATTCTGTCATTTCCAGTATGAGTCATTTTTCCTTGCAGAGAAAACAGAAACAAAATACAAATTGAATACCTCTGCCTTTTTTATTGTTAATTATCATAGTCCCACCCATATCTTGCAGAGGTCCTTTCTCTTCTTTGGTTTTTCTTTGTCTCCTAATATATAGATTTTTTTAAAAAATCCAATGAGCTCTTTTTTGTTGTTTTTAGTTTCCTTCACCAGCCTCAGCTCATCCTGAGCTTTAATGGTTTTGACACTTTTACAGGACTCTACCACACTATAATATTCATTCTCTGGCCTTTCTTTCATCTTCTGTAAATTTCTTTTTAAAATTCAAGTTGGTTGGCAAGTTCCTGGTACATTCAGCTTGATCTCTCTAGACAAATCTAATTTTTTTTTCTTAATTGGAATTGTTTTTTTGTGTCTTCAGAATTTCATTCTTGAGAAACTTACATCTCTCCTGGGATGATTTCCTCTGAGGCATTTTAATTCATAGGATTCTACATATCTGTCCTCTGAAACCTTTTAAGTCAGCTTTCCCAAAATCTATAATGATGTTAGTCTATGCACAGATATCTTTTCCTTCTCTATCATAAACTCCAGGTTGGATACTTTCCTCTCACCCACTTAGGTCCACCAGTATTTCTACCTCTGCAATAAGTTTCTCCCAGTTAGTGAGAAAATAGATACAGAATAAATTTTCTCCTTACTGGTTTCTCTATCTTTTGAAGATGAAATTACCACCACTAAGATATGTCAAGAAGTTACTAGTTGCTCTGCTATTGAGAGAAAGAAAGAGCTCTAGCAGATGTCTGGATAACTGAAGTCTCTTATCACTATTCTATCATATATCTGTGCCAGGCTTGTGATGTTTCCCAAATTTCTCATTTATTTCCTCCTTCTTTTCAGGTAGTTGTTGGTATATTCTAATGGCAAAACCACTTTGTTTCACCTTCCTTTGATCCAAATGTTCTTTATCATGCTGGTTCCCATATTTTCTCACATAAGTAAACCTTGATAATACACAGCACTCTATTTGCTCTTGTGGTAATTTCCATGGCTTCTTATTAAATGACAAATACTCATTGTACAAAGAACAATTTTTCTTTCATCATTCATTTTCTTTAAACTTTTCAGAATCTAAACTGGTTTGTTCTTTGTGTGGCAAATTTAAAAGCAATTGTCCAATTGCCCAGGGCAAACAACTATAACCTCAACTGGATCTTCACTTGTGTAGAAATCCTTTTACTCATTTCATTTTGGTTCCCTATCACTTTCCCAAAAGCAGCTGCTTCAAACCTCCTCTTCTTAAGCTTCAACTCACCTTCTACCACTCTCCATCCTCTTGGCAAATGACCTAATCTTCTATTTGATTGTGAGGACACAAGCCTTCTGACATGAACTGAGCTAACCCCTCAATCCCTTAATTACCATCCCCTTCAGTCTTTTGGATTTTGTTTAGTTGATAAAAAATATAATCCAAAAAACTCCTTCCTTTTGCCCTTCTACTCCCATAAGTTATCTTCTTATTAGTGCTTCTTCATCAACTACTACACTCTTCCAAGCCTCTGTAAGATTATTTATATTCTTAATCCTTTCACTCATATTCTTTTCTCTCAGATCAACAATAACCTTTTTTTTATTAATTGATTTTTTTCTCAATTACATGTAGAATTTTTAACATTCTTTTAAAAAAATTGAGTTCTAAATTCTCTTCTTCCCTCCTCTTTACCCTCCTTGAGAAGGCAAGCAATTTGATCTAGATCAATGATTCCCAAAGTGGGTGCTGCAGCGATCCAGGGTGGTGGTGATGGCCACAGGTGCATTATCTTTCCTATTAATTGCTATTAAAATTTTTAAAAAATTAATTTCCAGGGGGCTAAGTAATATTTTTTCTGGAAAGGGGGCAGTAGGCCAAAAAAGTTTGGGAACCACTGATCTAGATCATACACGTGCAGTCATGTAAAAGGCATCACAATATTATAAAATAAAACACAGGCCAACCCTCCCACCCAAATTGGGAAATAAAGTTAAAAAAAAGTCTGCTTCAATCTGCATTCATACTATCAGTTCTTCCTCTGGAGGTAGATAGCATTTTTCATCATAAGTCCTTCAAAATTATCTTGGATCATTGTATTACTGTGCATAGCTGTCATTCACAGTAGGTCATCATACAATTTTGTTGTTACTGTGTCCAATATTCTTCAGGTTCTGCTCACTTTACTTTGCATCAGTTCATATAAGTCTTCCTAGGTTTTTCTGAAACTATCCTTCTTGTTATTTCTCATTGCATAATAATATTCCACCACAATCATATACTAAAACTTTTTTGGCCATTCTCCGGTGGATGGGTATTCCTTCGATTTCTTATTCTTTGTCCCACAAAAAGATTGCTATATTTTTGTACATCTAGGTCAGTGATGGTGAAACTTTTAGAGACAAATGACCAAGCTGCAAGTGAGTCCCCCCACCTTATCCCAGACAGGGGAGGAAGAAGCACTCCCATTGGGCTGCTGGGCAGAAAGATGGGTCATGTGAGAAATGTCCTCGGGTGCTGTGGAGAGGGGGAGGGGAACAGCCCCTTCTGGCATGTGTACCAAAGGTTCACCAACATGGATCTAGGCCTTTTTCCTTTTTTTTTCTATCTGTTTGGGATATAGAACCAATGACATTGTCAACCAAAGGATATGTAGCTCAGTTTTATAGCCCTTTGGGCATAATTCCAAATTGCTCTCCAGATGGTTGCATCAGTTTACAACTCCATTAATAATGCATTACTATCCCATTTTTTCCAATCCCCTCCAATATTTGTCATTTTCCTTTTTAGTAATATCAGTCAATCTGACAAGCATGAAGTGGTACTTCAGAACTGTTTAATTTTGCATTTTTCTAATCAATAGTGATTTTGAGCATTTTTTCATATGATAAAAGATAGCTTTGATTTCTTCTGAAAACTACCTGTTCTTCTTTGGCCATTTATTAATTGGGGAATGATGTATATTATTATAAATTTGACTCAGTTCTCTATATATTTGAGAAATGAGACTTTTATCAGGGAAACTACCAATAACCTTTTAACTGGCAACTCTATAGCTTTTTCTCAGCCTTTATCCCTCCTTGACTCTTCTATAGCTGTAGACACTGTGAATCTCTTTCCTCCTCCTCTTTCCTCCCTTGGCTTCTGTGACTCTTCTGTTTCTTTTTTAGCCTTCTGACTAGAGTCTTTCTGCTGCTCCCTCTATATAAGTATTTCTCAAAGCATAGCCCTTCAGTCTTCTTCCTTTTTTAAACTCCTCCATGGTGATCTCTTCTTTTCTTCTTGATATAATATATCTTTACAGATGATTCTCAAATTGAAATACCTAGCTTTACTCTCTCCTTTTGTGCTCCAATTTTGCATCCAGAACTTGTTAGACAGCATCACCAGATTGTTCCACTGTCACCTCAAACTTAAGACACCCAAAACATAACTCATACACACCTCTCTTCCCCAAATTCTCCTTTTCCCAACTTTTCTATTTCTCCTAAAAGCACTATCATGCTCCATTACCCAGATTACAAATCTGTCCTATCTGACTCTTCCCTTTCCCTCATTTCTTCACATCTAATCAACTGTCATGTCCTGTCAATCCTCCCTCTACAACATCTCTCCCATCTCTCCTATTTGCTCCACTTGCTCAGCTGTTTTCTCTACCTGCCCCTCACCCCCACCCCAATAACTCTTGCCCAGAGCCTCATCAGCTCTCATCTGAACTATTGTAATGGCCTTTTTTAACTAGGGTCCCTGCTGCTAGTCTTTTCTCTCTTAAATACATCCTTAACACAGCTACTGAAATAAAGGCACAGATCCAGCCATATCCCTACTTCCTTACACTAGTTGTTCCTTTAACTCCACATGCTATCTCCCTCAGAGCACTGGCCCTCTATTTCTGCCTTTTGGAATCTTATCTTCCTTCAAGGCCTGATCAGCTCAGGTACCACCATATCTGTAAAACCTTTCCTGAATTCCAGCTGCGAGTATTCTCTTCTTTCTCCTCATGGCTTCTAGGATAGAATACAAAACTCCTTTGACTGCCATTTTAAGACTCTTTGCAGTCTAATTTTTACTTGTCTTTCTAGACAAGCCACACAATTATCAGTTAGACCAGACAGCCACTTCCTGAACTTAGAAATGTATCTCTTGCCTCTATGAATTCACATAGCTGTCTTACCTGCCTGGGATGCACTAGCTCCTCATTTTTGCCTCTCAGAATTCTTATTTTCCTTTGAAACTTAGCTCCTCTCCCTCCTCCTCTGTAAGCTTTTCCAATTCCCATCCTGCTTAGTTTGTCTTATATTTTTATTTATTAATGTGCAAATTATTTCACCCTGTAGAATGCCATTATATCCCCAGTAGCTAGTACTATACTTGGCACAGAGCAGATACTTAAATGTTTGTTGAGCTGAATTTGATGTGTGTGTGTGTGTGTGTGTGTGTGTGTGTGTGTGTGTGTGTGTATAAAGTATTTATATGTATATAATGTTCTCCCTGTTGCCTTTCCTTAGAGGCTATGGCGTTTTTTATCTTTTTATCACAGAAGCCTAGCATGGTAAACATAGTAGCTCTTAAGTAAATGTGCTGAAATGAAAAATTGCCATATTAAGAGTATTTTGAGTTGAAAGGCCTCTTATTTTCAAAAACATCAACATTTCCTTAGAGGCAGTTATGGAATGAATAAATTCTTCCTCTCTATGACATTGACAAATCTATTCTGCTCCTTTGCCTGAGGGAAAAAGCCTACAGAAGCCTCTCCAAAAAGCTGGAATGCCTGCTGTACATTTCCCTTATAGCCACTCCATCTCCCTTTTGGTTGAAAAGAAATTTGCTGTAACAAAAAGATCTGGTTTACAATTGTTTTTAGGAAGCTTTTCTTATTCTTGCTTTTTTTTTGCATAATATAACATATTTGGTGCTCCATGTGTTTGATTTATTAAAGGTAAGTGACAACATTTTACATTTATTTTGTTCCCATTTAAACTCAGAAGTCAGACATGATTAAAATAATAACTTTCAGTCCCTTTGACTAATTATTAATGCTCTATGCCTTCTCTTCTGCTCATTCTTTCCATTTGTCTGGTTATCAGTCTCTTCTACTATAGCTGTCATTGTAACTATTTCCTTTTCTCTTGTAGCATGGTACCTTCCTGCACCTCTTTCCTCTCTTCTGAATTTATCTGCAAAGTTTTTTTCCCTTTTCTACCTACTTTTTTTTAATGTCCTTTTCTGGTATGATTTATTTGAATCTATCACTAGGGAACTACAGTTGAATATAGATTTTGGTGCCATTTTCTGTAGGTCATTTTGCTTAACAACATTTTAGTATCTTCAATAATGCACAAGGTTACTTACCCACAGTCCCTTCTGAGCCATCTGTTTCCTTTGGTATGTAGTACATAGAAAGATCACTCTGAAGGACTTCATCTGATGTTGCTCTGGCTAAAGCAGCAGCCAAAAAGGAAGGGCAATTACTGAAAAAGATAAAGGGAAGGCTGTTTTCAACAACAGTTAATAAAGCAGTGGTTTTTGTATAAAGCTAAAGTTGTTTCAGAATCAGAAGGGATACAAAGATGGAACAGCCCTATATATATGAAAATATAGTAGTGCTTTCTGTGGTAGCAAAAAAAATGTAGAAAGGAGAATACTCAGATTAGAGAATGGCTGAAGGAAATGTGGGATGTGAATGTAATAGAATATTATTCTGCTATAAGAAATGAAGGAGGAGGGATTTAAAGAAATATGGGGAGGCATAGAGAGAATGTAGAGGGAAAAAAGCATAACCAAGATACTAATAAATCAAATAACTGCAATGATGCTAATAAAAGTAACACTAAAAATCAGCTAAATTCAGAGAGACGGAGAAAGGGAGAGGGGGACTGGGAGGCAGAGGGAAAGACCCTGGGGTTTTGCTTAACTGTTTTTCTTTGTTACTGGGAAGGATTCTAGAGCGGGGTATGTCAGGAAATGAGTGAAATTAAAAACAAATGGGCATCATAAAACAAAGGGCATATGGTGGCAGTGTTTAAATCCTTCAATGCTGAGCAAAACATTTAAAAAGAACTCCTTTGACAATTGTGGAATTTAATTAAACACTCAGTCTGCAGACTGCTGTACCAGGAGTGATCCAAAGATAAAAAAAGATAGTGGTCCTTGCTCTCATGGAGTTTGCCATCTACCAGGGGAAATAAATAGGATCTCTACTTCTGGTTAAGTCCCTGTGAAACTCAGGCAGGTCTGAAGCAATATACATACCTATGCTTAAATGATACCCTAAGGAAGAATATATTTTTCTGAATAAATCCCCTGGCCCTAACCAGAGCCCTAATCCTTGGGTGAGTTTGGACCACTTAATTCATTGGTTGGGAACCCTGCCCAGTGCAGAAACTCCCTCCACCAATATAATTAGCAGTCTTTCTGTAATTTATAGTCTTTATTTACTTATTAAATGTAATCTATAGTCTTAAGAGAGTTATATAGGGGGTAGTAAGAGACTAACCCAAGCACAAAGTTAGTAAAGTCTCTACATGGGATCTAAGCCCAGATCTTCCCAACTCCAACTCGGAAATTTTGAATTAAGTAATTCTTCTTAATTACTTGAGGTAAACTTGCAAATGATTGGGTTTTATAAAGATTGTCTTATTTTACTTCCTTGGCCTTACTGTCACATGACTGGCTGTAAAGGATCTAGTGGTTATTGCCAAACCACTTTTCCTATACAATCCTCTTTCCTCCCCCTGCCCCATCTTCTCATCTTATCTCTGTTAAAAAGGAAACTTTTTATTGTTCAATTTCCAAACGTTTAGCTCTGAATTAAGGATGTTAAAACTTGAGAGAATGAGGGCATTAATCATCAGTTTCATTAGTGGCAGATGCATCATCTGAAGACACTTTTAGTCCCTGTTAATTTTTTTCCCTTTTGTCAGACAGAATGAAAATATTTTCAGTGAGGTAGGGAAGAGGATTAGCTGACTAATACCTAGGGGGATGTTCAACATCAAGCCAGACACTTTATCCACACAGCTATTCCCATGTGACAGAAAGCTATAAACTAAACCTGAATCTTTTCTTATGGTTTTGACTTTGAATTGAAACAGTGATGATTGCTGAGAAATCAGATTTGCAAATATATTTTAAAACAGTCACATCAGAGAATGTTTGATACTACTTAAACAGAAGCATATCCTGTCATTAAGAGAATTACCAGGAATGACTAACGTGATAATAACTGCCTCCATTCACCTTTTCTCATACAGTACGAGGAAGATTCTGATGCAAGAAGTTTTGATGTTTGAGCAAATGGAAGATACGTCTGACAAATATTAGGGAGTGCAAATTTCTCTTGTTGGGGAGAAGATAAATGATTGGGTGAATTTCACTGTGTTGAGACTTCTCTGAAGTTTGTGTTAGATCATTTGTTTGAGAGGAGCTCTGAAAATTATAAATGTTTTGAAGTAACCAGATTAATTCAATCACCTTTTCTCCAAGTAAAGAAAATAATCACTTTTTAAAAAAACCTTTTTTTAAAACCCCTTACTTTTCTGTCTTAGTGACAACTATAAGATAGAAGGGCAAGGGCTAGGCAAACGGGACACCCAGGGTCACACACAGGTGGGAAATGTCTGAGGTCAGTTTTAAACATGGGTCCTCCCAACTCCAGGCTTGGCTCTGTGCCACCAAACTGCCCCATAGAGTTGGAACTTTAAAGGCCATCGAGTCTAAAGCTCATTTTATAGATGAAGAAATTGAGAACAGAAAGGTTAATAGTTGGGAATAAGGACACTTAAAATATGCTAACAGTCTACTCTATATTTGGAGGGATATGTTGAGATCCCTTAATTCACTGGTATGGGAACTCTCTCCACCATGCAATGAACAATGTAATTTGTAGTCTTAAGAAAGTAGCTGGTGGGGGGGGGGGGGGTTAAAGGGGAGAGCAGGAGGTTAAAAGATTTGCCCAAGGTCACAAAGCTAGTAAGTATCCACATGGAATCTGAGCCCAGGTCTTCTGGACTCCAATTTAGGATTCTAAGTTGTTAGGTAATCCTCCTAAATTATTTGAAGTAGATTTGAAAATGACTGTTTCGATAAAGATGATACAGGTGGCAGAGACAGGATGTCATAGCTGCTTAGGAATGGAATTTGGAATCAGGAAACCATGGTTCAAGTTCAGCCTTTGACACAAAATGACTATGTGACCCTAGGCAGGTTTTTTAACCAATTTAGTGCCCCAGGCAACAACAACTTAAAAACTATAAATTACAAATGAGTTACTATTTGCATCAGCTAAGGGATTTCCACCCTGGGAGTTCTCACAGCAATGAATTAACAGGTCTACACCTTCCTCTCTCAATTCTCCCCCTCCCCTAAGTTACTCTTTCTTTCTTTCAGGCCTATTATCCCAACCTTTGAGGCCTTTATATTTTCATAACAACAAATCCCCTAAAGGGAATAAATGCTTATCCAGAACTTTGTTCTTTGCTTTGGACCTTGAAGCATCCAACCTAGTTATGTGCAGGTACATATAATAATACTATATTATGTATGTGCCACTGGATCATTTTTAATTTAGCATGAACATCCTCAAGTGAGAAAAGAGAGAAATAGTTCATCAGCCTTCTACTTATGCTTCATTTGGATAGGTAGCTACAAAAGCTGGTAGTGGCTCTGTGTATATGAAAATGTATTAGAATTTCCCAAAGTATTGAATTTCGTATGACTTGGCTCATAAAGGAGGCTTCTGGGCTCGATAAGACTGTCACATATTGATACTCATAATCAAACGACTGAGAGAATTTGTGGGAATTGAGGAAAGCACACCAACTCCATCTCATGACTCAGTTCTGGATCTAGCTCAGTTCCCTTTCTATTCGATGATGGGTCTAGTCCAATTTTTGTCTTGTGAGAAACCTTTATCCAATTATGAGAATTGTGAGAAAATGTTATTGCGGTTTGGACGTAGCTCTGGATGGCCGGGAAGCCTGACCGCCTCTATGTGTTGCTTAAAGATGTTTAACTAAGGACCTGGGTTATACTGACAAGAAACCCAGTCAGATCCAACGATCGCTGTAAGGAGTCTTCTCATAATTATACCTCTCAAGCAACCCATATATCTTATCTGAACACTGCCCTGTACTAGTAAATCAATCCCTGTGGGAGTGGAACATCTCTTTTTCTGATTTCAGAGAATTGTACCTACTTGCTCTCCCCATCCCAACTCAGAAAACCCCTCATCTTTCTTCCACTTAGAAATTAGATTCCTCAATCTTGTATCCTGGTTTATATCTTTTTCTTTTCATTCCAAAAATCTCTGTCCCTCGGTCTTTGGGGTTTCATGTCAAGCTAAGGAGGCCTGGTCCTGATTTGTTATGCAATTAGGATGCACGGATTAATAAACTGATATGCTTAGAAGCTTGAACCTTTATTTCCTCAGTTATTTCAGGTATTCACCCATCATACTACCTAGTATTACTTTAAGCTAACAATTATCCTGTACATTAGAAATATACATGAATTCTCAACTCAGCTGGCATGCATGAAAATCCTCGGGATTTTACTTTGTATAGGCCACAGTCAGAGATGTCTCAATTATTGATCCCTGCTACTACTACTAAACCTAATGATTTAATCTTTAGCTAGCACTTCTATTAGCTAGCACAGACTATTTTGGCACCCTGTTTATATCCTTTAAAAAAAAAAAAACCAAAACCAAAACTTGCCTAAAAGACTATTTTATGAATCACAAAAAGACACTGATTGTGTTATAATGCACAAGCTACATACCTTCTGTGGCTCAGGCTTTAGTCAATGTTTACACAAATTAATTTTTTTCAGGCAGGCGTTTCCCAAATGATTCATTTTGTAAAAGTCAAGCAGTGACACTTTGCAGCAGAACGTTAAGACAGACACAGATGTTCTATCATTATGGGAGCATGAAAATCATTTCCAGAATCAGTGGATTAACACTGTATTCCTTGCTGGATGGTAAATCTCAGGAAAGAGCATTTTTTTCTACGCAAGACACGAATACTTTCCTGTTTAGACTTCACACTAGAGAGTGTGGACTCAGCAACATGGACTACGCTAAAGGAAACCTTAGGATTTCCCCTCACTGCAGTGAACATACAAGTTTTTTTTGTTGTTGTTGTTTAAATTTTGGTAGTCTGCCTTTGTTTGCTAGAGCATTCAAGGAAAATTCCTTCAATGTATGTCGATAACTCAAACCCCTGGAAGGCAGAGGTATCTTATAATTCACACCATGTGCTATCTCCATGCTGCCACAGGGTGCAAAAGATTAGATGCTATCTCAGTATCTAATCAGTGCTTTGGTCTGACTTTGAAGGCTCGATAGATGTGGTTTCATACTGAGTGAGGTGACACTTTTCCAGGAGAGAATCAAAATTATAGCATCTAACAGCTATGTCCAATCTTGAGAAAGGCAGTATGATATAATGGGACCAGGAGTCAGAAAACTGGTCACAGCTCTTCTGTTAACTAGCCATATGACACTAAACAAATAATTTAATTGCTCTGGGCCTATTTCCTCACTCTAGAAATGAAGGAACTAGATAATCATTAAATTCCTTTTTTGCTCTAATACACAACGATTTTCTAATTCTAAATTTCCAGAATATGTCGGGGAACCAAAAGGACTTTAACTTACTGTAGCAAATGGACAGAAATGAAAAGTTTTGTTAATAGTGTCAGAACAGTGACAAAAATAACTTAAATTTCAATAGCAATTTTAGATTTCCAAAGAGCTTTCCTTACTCCTGTGAGAGGGAGAGAACTTGAAGCTCGGGGAAACGAATCAATCAGGAGTAGCCCAAGTGGATAGTTAACAGAATTTTACAACTCAGATCCTAAGGATTACATTAGACAGAGAGGAGCAGGGATTAATGAGACCCTTTCCCCAGTGTGCATACAAAAGAGAATACAAATTTTTGAGGCTGCAAACTGAACTCTTGTTCTAACCCAAGCCAGGCAACATTTTCATTACAATGCCAAACCTACACAAGTCTATAAAGACATTATTAGATAAATTAGAGGTTTGAAAGAACAGCCTTCCTGACACTAGTAGTGTGGGTGTCTGCATAACACCCACAGCTGCAGTTCAGCAGTCTTGGCATGGCATTGCTAAGGTAATAAGAGACTCTGAAGGTGGGAAGTTTCCATCAATTAACTTTGAGAGAAACCATCTGAAGCAGACTCAACTCAGCCCACATATTGAGATGATGTTATCTCCTCAATGTGCCCTTGTTCTAGAATGACAGCACTGAGACGTTAAAAAATTTATGATCACTTCCTTGGAATTATTCATCTGTGTGCTAAATGTAGAATAACACACTAAACTAAAAATAATGAAGGCAAATTTGCCACTAAGTTGAGATGTATTAAAAATGGCTTAGGATTCTTTATCTATTCTCATCAGATCAAATAGAACCCAAATGAGGGAGGATATTTTCTTTTTCAAAGATGCTTTCTTTCCAATCTAGCAACCTCCAACCCCCTGGAGTTAATTGACAGGGATATCTGCCCATCAAACATTCTCTTAATGAAGCTTAGCTTTCTCTGCCTGTGCCCCGATGGCTCCTGACTTGGGGTGGGGAGGTTTGGAGACTTTTTTCTCTGATTATCACAGCACAGACATCTTTTCCCCGATATTCCCGTCAATGCAATGTTTACTGGGTGGTTCACAGACAGGTTGGCACTTAAAAGGACTGAGTGATGGCCTATCTTATATGCACAGAAATCTGGGGAATTAATTGAAGAATTTAATCTTTTAAAAGTCTATTTTCACTAGATGAGAGATGAGCATTACAGGGGGACAGCCTGATTGCTATTCAGTAAGTTGCTGGGAACCCCTGTCATTGGCTTCTTCCCTCCTCTTTTCCTTTTGACAAGAAAGAACAAAGGAACCAGTCCCTCTTTTCCTGTTTTGCTTTCTGTATGTTTATCTGTTTTATGTGTTGCCATGGAAAGCTCCCAATACATTGGGGTGTTAATGCTTATGGCAAGCAAATGAGAGGATATGGTCAGGAGTCACATGAGATGGGTAGGTTGTGATCTGTATCACTGGAGGGCATGGGAAAACCCAGGAAATTATCTAGTTCTATCCAAATAGGTTTATCTCTATGCCTTGAATTCTTGGAAGGAAATGTCCTTATAAGCTAGCATTAAGCAGTACATATATATACACACACACAGACAAACAAATTGAGCTAACATTAAAAAAAACAGGACATATCTAATGCCAGCCTGGGCCACGTTTGTTGTTGTTTGTTGTTATTCAGTCATTCAATCCTGGCTGACCCTTTGTGACCCCATGGACCATAGCACATCATGTCCTTTGGCCAAAACTCCATTATCTCCTGAAGAAGTTTGTCCGTGTTCATGTTCATTGTTTCCATGCCACTGTCTATCCATCTTATCCTCTGCCAGACCCTCCTCAATTCTTCCCAACATCAGGGTCTTTTCCAGTGAGTCCTACCTTCTCATTATGTGGCTAAAGTATTTTAAGTCTCAGCTTTGATATTTGATCTTCCAGTGAATAGTTTGAAATTATTTCTTTAAGTATTGACTGATTTGATCTTCTTGTTGTCCAAAGGACTCTCAAGTTTTCTCCAGCACCACAATTCAAAAATATAGATTCTATGTCTCTCAACCTTCCTCATAGTTCAACTCTCACAGCCATGGATTACTACTGTGTTTACTGTTCTATTATCAATACAATTTCTTTGTTTAAACTCTGTTCTCAAATTTACTGCAGTTAATTCCTTTTAGTAAGAAATAATATTCTTAAATTTCAAAAGTATGAACTTTTCTGTTAATATTTCTAAAGAATTATTTTCAGGAAGAGGGGAAAGCAAATTGGTTCCAATGCAGAAGAGTGGTAAGGATTAGGCAATTGGGGTTAAATGTCTTGCCCAGGGTCACAGGGTAAGAAGTGTCTGAGGTCAGATTTGAACCTAGGACCTCCTAGCTCCAAGACCTGGTTCTCAATCCATTGAGCTATACTGCTGCTCCAAGACAGCCCCAACCAGGCACTATATTAAGTGCTTTATAAATATTATCTTGGAGAGGTATCAGATTCTATTAGGCTAATCAATACTTTCAATAAAACTTGATACAGAACCTTAATTAATGTATTTGGTAATAATTCCCAATATACCAAATATTGTATGAATAGGTTCTTCTCACTTTCATAAGCATTGATTTTGATTCCTTTCATTACCCTGCTACCTTCTACTTTGCTGCCAGTTTATTATTCTATTGTAAATAAACTGGCCTTCATATTAGACTTCCCCTTCCCACTTCATATGTAATTCTGTATATGTTATTTCCATCTTTATTAGAATGAATGTGTTCTAAAGAATGGCTTCATTTTTGTCTTTGTATCACCAGCATTTCCCACAGTGCCTGGCATATAGTAGGTGCCTAATAAGTGCTTATTGAATTAAAACCCTCCTTGAGGTGGTCTACAATTGGTTCTTACCTACATTTCTTTTCTTTTTTTTTTTTTTTAAACCCTTACCTTCCATCTGTTTATTTATTTATTTGTTTGTTTTAGCCCTTAACTTCTGTGTATTGGCTCCAAGGCAGAAGAGTGGTAAGGGTGGGCAATGGGGGTCAAGTGACTTGCCCAGGATCACACAGCTGGGAAATGTCTGGGGCCAGATTTGAACCTAGGACCTCCCATCTTTAGGCCTGGCTCTCAATCCACTGAGCTACTCAGCTGCCCCCTCCTTCCATTTTAGAATCAATACTGTGTATTGGTTCCAAGGCAGAAGAGCAGTAAAGCACTAGGTAATGAGGGTTAAGTGACTTGCCCAGGGTCACACAGCTAGGAAGTATCTGAATCCAGATTTGAACTCAGGACCTCTTGTCTCCAGGCCTGGCTCTCAATCTTACCTACTTTTCAAGTCATTTCATGTTACTCTCGTTCACATAAGCCTAAACTAGCATTTTGTGTGTGTATGCACTTGAAACATCAACCATGCCTATTGGTGTGAATCCCTAGGTCACTCTGAGGCTGCTACTGGGGAGCCCTAATGGGAAGGAAGTCAGAGGAGTATGACAAAGTAAAGCTCCTATCCAATAGTTTCCTATGTTAACTAAGTCTCATTGTTAATCAGGTGCTAAGTTCTGTTGTTTCTGGCTGTTAAAGGTCTCTTTCAGTGGTCTCTAATTTGGGTATCTGAGGGCAAAGCTCTATCATACTACCTTACTTTACACTTTGCCTCTTCAGAAACTATATTCTAGCCAAACTGGACAATTAATTGTTTCCTGAGTTTGATACGTATTTCCCATTCTACACATCAGCCCAGGCTGGATTGTGTTTCCTCCTCATCCCTGTGTCACAGGATTCTTTTCTTCCTTCAAGGTTCAGCCCCGATGCTGCCTCCTCTTGTCCCTGCAATTTTCAGCACTCTTTTGCTTCTCAATTTGCTTTATATTATATTCAATTGTATATGGAATATAAACTTCTCAGGTTGACTATACCACCTTTGAACACGGATTTTTTTTTATCTATAATGCCTAAAGTAGTATTTTGAGCACAATAGGAGTTTAATAAATGTTTGTTGGACTGATTTTGCCTCCATGGATTTTGGATATGAGGAATCCTGCTTGAGATAATACTTCTATGCATTTGCTCATCAGCTAAATGTATGGAAGCTTTTATATAATGAACTCTAGTTTGCCTTCTTCCTGCTCCTTAACATCATGCCAGGAAAGTCAAATAATAGTTCAAACTTATAGGCAGGTGACAACCCTCTACTTTTTGCATGGCAAGGCTAAGATATGTGTAGAACCAACTACATAAACTACAATTCAGATAGCTTGTTGGGGGGGGAAGCTAATTTTTTCATTTTTATTTTATCTTGGTATTTTTTCTTAATTCAGCCAATAGTGTTTCAGATATGTAACCACTTAACCAGAATACCAACTTAAATCTCAAGTGAGAGAACAAAAAAGAATACTGTGTGATACCCCAAATGAGATGATATTCATTTGTGTTTGATTTGTTACATTCCCATCCAAAAAGGTAGGAAAGGTAGCTAGGTGGCACAGCAGATAGAGTATTAGGCCTGGACTCAAGATGACATGAGTTTAAACTTAGCTTCAGACATTTATTAGCTGTTTGGCCCTGGGCAAATCACTTAACTTCTCTTTGCTCAACTGTAAAATGGGAATACCTGCCAGAGTTGTGAGGATCAAATAATATTTGTAAAGCACTTAACACAGTAACTGGCACACAGTAGGCACCGTATAGACCCCTATACCTTTCGCAACAACTAAGAAGCCCAGTTCCTTGTAGAGAGGATTGGCAGGTTCTTATCTAATGGCAGTTTCACCTTCATAGAGCATAGAAAGGGGTGAGTTTTAGAGGCCATCACAGCTATGTGCTAGCACATATGGAAATTTCCAGGGATTACAATGACAGTTCTTTCTTTTTTCTTTTCTTTTTTAGTTCTTTAATTTAAAGATATTTTATTTTGCTCTTTTTCAGTTCACAAACATTTACTTTCTCTTCCTCTCATTTGCACCTCAACTGAAAAAAAGAAAAGAGACAAAATTCTTTTTAATAAATATGCATAGTCAAATAAAATAAAATCCTGACCAATAGACCATGTCCAAAATTGAACATCTCAGTCTTTATCTTGAGTCCATTTGCTCTCTATCAAAAAGTGGGTTAGGTATACTTCTTCATTAGCCTTTTAGAATAATGGCTGGTCATGCATTGATAAGAATTTCTAAGACTTTCAAAGTTGTTTATTTTTACAGTATTGTTATTGAATAAATCACTCACTTCTGTTCACACTGCATCAATTTATAGAAGTCTTCTCAGGTTCTCTAAAACCATCCTTTTCTTCATTTTTCATAGCCCACTAGTATTCAATTATCAGGCTTCCCCAACAACCTTCTCACCCAGGAAGGCCATTCTGTATGCATCTCACCCTCTGATTCATCAGGTCCTCTAAGAACCTAATTCCACCAACAGTGTATTAATGTGCTCTTCCCCCTCACCGCTCCCCCCAAAACCCCTCAGACATTTGTCTTTTTTTTAAGTCTTCTTTGCTAATAACAGGGAGATTTTCTGCACTGGAAAGGTTAATTACTAACAGGGAAAGAACCTCAAACCCTGGTTGAGCTTGTCAGAAGATATAGACCTTTGAGGAGTTGTTTGGGGACTGCAGAACCAAGGCAAAATGTAAAAATCAGTTTTGCAAACTGTTTCATGTTCTATAGTTTAAGTCTCAACCTCTTGGGAGACTATAACAAGACCTATGTTCTTATCACTGTTGCTAGGTTTAAGTCTTCTTTAAAAAAAACCTCTTTTGTCTTCTGTCTTAGAATCAAAACTTGCTTCCAAGGCAAAAGAGAGGTAAGGGCTAGGCATTGGAGGTTAAGTGACTTGCCCAGGGTCATCCAGCTAGGAAGACCAGATTTGAATCTAAAACCTCCCATCTCTAGGCCTGGCTCTCAATCCACTAAGCTGCCTAGCAACCCTCTTATAAGTCTTTGTTAATGTGTGCTTGTTATCATCTTTTGTGTGAAGGAAATAAGTAGCTGTCCCATACCGTAATTGTATTGTACATTGAGTAACTTTTTACTTCCCCTCTTTTTAAACCTAAGCTTTAAGTAATTTTCCTCAGGAGTCTAAAGAAGGAATGTAAGGAGACAAGTAGAATGAGAAAAAGAACATGTTTTTTTCTTTTAGGTGATCAGGAGCTGATCATACATGGATGTAGAGTTGAAAGGATCTCCTGAGTAGAGAGGGATAGGACACAGCACTCTAGCTCTTTGGTCCTAGCAGTAGTCCTTACTGTTATATTTCCATACACAGTTTTATCTGTGCAACCAATTATTTTATAGCATTTATATTTTTAAGTACCAAAGACCATTAGGTCTTGATGCAATGAACACTAAGCTGTGTTCCTAATTTTCGGAAGCTAACAATCACTCTTCCATCCATGGGGCAAAAATGACAATAGTCACTTTGGAGAGTCTGGATTCATCTTACTTAAATTGTTCAAGAAAGTGTCCTTCCAGTCTCCATATGCCCCTGCTAGTGACAAAAATGTGCTTCTGGTCTAATTGGCAGATTCTTCCATGGAGGGAGTCATGTAGAAGCCATCACAGACTAATTTTATTTTCTCTAGCATATTTATTATTGGAAAAGTTAATTTTAAAAATAATATCTATATCCATAAACATTTCCTCTTTACCTGATACAAATCCTCTATGAAGCTGGAATTGTACCTTTCAGTGAACATGGCTGAGCAGATTAGTTTTTATACAGTCATGAATAAAACAGTTTTACTTTGGTTTATAAATATCCGGTGATAGAAGACAGAGCAATCAAAAGGATCACAACAGAAATAACCACATTTCCATGAAAGGAGCCCCAAATTGAAGAGAAGGTAATGCTTTCATGCTAACCATTTACTTTAAGGGGTCATGATGAGGAAATTACAACTCAAACAAGAAATATGCAAGTTTTATTATTAGCATGATGAGGGTTTTAGCAATTTCCAGATGTACCCAAAGTGTTACATAATCTCCTTTAGAATCTGTTAAACTAGCCTTTTCATTGGATATAGTACAGGAAAAGAAGTTCTTGAAGGTTTCTTTAAAGGACATCATTGAGTCAGGGGAATAAGCAATCGTTTTGGAATGACCGTATCGGGATTCATAGAGTGTCTCTGATTGTGTGACCTTGGCAAATCACATCTCTTTTCTGAACTTTGGTTTCCTCAACCGTAAAATGAAAGTGTTAGATTAGATGACCTCTGAGTTATGATCCCTTGATATGATATGATAATGGCATGATAATCCTATGAACTAATTTTTAAACCTTTACCTTCTATCTTAGAATCAATACTATGTATTGGTTCCAAGGCAGAAGAGCAGTAAGGGCTTGGCCATGGGGGTGAAGTGACTTGCCCAAGGTCACATAGCTAGGCAGCATCTAAGACCAGATATGAACCCAGAACCTCCCATCTCTAGGCTTGACTTTCAATCCACTGAGCCACCTAGCTGCCTCATTTATGAACTAATTCTTACCAAAGAGTCTAAGGACTGGATCAGATGATCTTTCAGGTTCCTTGTAGTCTCAATATTCTCAATATTTCATCATGTTCTAACACTGGTACTACAAAAAAATTCTAAATGAACTTTCACAGATAACCCCTTACCTTTTTTCAAACATTAGATTATCCTTCCAAATATTTTATCTGAAATCACATTATTAATGAAAAAATTCAAAACAGATACTTGGGAATTTTAGCTTTTTCTTTTCATAGTATGGTATCACAGATAGGTTTAAACACACATACACACACCATTTGATCCATAAAAAATTGTATCAGTTCTTATCCTCCAATAGTACAAGTAACCTGAAAAAGTCACCATTTCAGTTCAAGATTTATTAAGTGCTCACAAAAGCATAAGATGATGTTGGGTATACATCTATCAGCTGTGATTGAGTAGGTGCTATTGTGCTGGCAAAGGGAGGACTAATTACTCCTTTCTGGTCCTTTCCCTAGTGGGGCATGCACTAGGTCTTTCTCAGCTCCTCTATTTGGGTGTAACTTTTTCTTTAGTCAACTAATCCAGCTCTGCTCTTTGGGTATAGCTTAGCTTAACAATGGAAAAACAAATTGTTAAAAGGAAGACAACACCACTTCTCATAACAATTTCGATCTACCTCAACAAAAGCTATTATATATTTCCTTAGGAAACAATATGGATCCACATTTTTTGTCTTTCTGCTCTGGAACCCTACAAAAACATAAATCATTAAATTTTTTCTTTGTTCAGCCCCAAGCCTCCATTATACTAGGAAAGATCCCAACAATAATAAAATCTGGCTCTCACTCATGTATGTTACCACCTATTGCTTCTCCCTCTGCTAACATTTTTACACAAGGATACACATAGATTAGCAATCGATGGCTATTTTAGAGAAATCTGTTTCTTTAAAAATAAAACAACACAGCAAAACAAAATTTTAAGATCCAAGGACTAGGAATACGGGTTCAGTGTTCTATGAAAGAGCAATAAAGAGACTGAAAAAAGGACTGGAAAATATGTTAGGCATCATCCAACCTTTTCTCAGTAGCATGAATGACTCTGGCTACTCTGTAGATGTTGCCTCTGCATCACCTGGATTCTCAGTCCTCAATTATCCCCCTGCCAGTTCAGAAATTGCAGTGATGGTGCTGGTTGGCAGTAGTCTTTATTTCTGCTTTTGCTTGTGCTGGTAGAAGCAGCAGCAAGAGTAATGCTCTACTTCTCCTAGACCCCAGTGTGCTTGCAATCCAGACTCATTCTACCTCTAGGCTCTCCTTTCTCAAGGCTTTTCCTCCACTCTCTCTTTCCCTCCCTTGGAATGAGAGGGGTTAGGTTCCTCAGGGGCTCAAGTAGGGTCCATCAGATAACTTCCTGTTTACTAGCAGGTGACTGGTCTCCAACATTCTGTTACCAAAAATGAAAAATGACATTTCCTGACCTTAAGGGGACCGACACCACTGCTGTTATTTGTGATGTCAGTAGCCTAAATCTATAACTAAAAATGCAACATGACCACTTACCATAAAATATGAGTAATTTGTAGCAATAATATAAAACTGCCTATATGAAAAAAGCAAGACTACTATAATATACTATATATACTTACATAGTATGCTACTATATAAGTAGTACCATGTTTTCAGTTAGAAATTAATTCTTTCAAATTTTTACCCATAGAATGTCTTTGATCACTAAGTTAAACATTTTTTTTTAACAAATGAATTATCATGAGTTTCACTTTTTTTAAACTAGGTTAGGTTAACACAAACCATCTCAAATGAGAACAAATGCTAAACAATCTCTGTAATCTAGGACATTTAGAATTCACTGTGTGTAAATTGCTAGAGTAACGTTGGAATCAATATTCTAGAAATAACTATGTTGAGTACTCAAGGCCCTTTTCCAACTCAATGACTTTCTTTCCCTAAGTTCCCATTTCCAAAAGGCAATTTCTTCCTCCCAGTCCTCCCACATACTTCTAATGGCATTCTCCTTGGCAGTACCAGTTCATTCATCTCATAAACTTGAGGACTTTCTTCCCATTTAAGTTTGGAAGCAGTCCACTTTTAAAATAATGATTCTAAAGTATAGTTCTACTCTTATTTGGTGCTTAGTTCAGAGATCTCAAGGTTTTGAAAGTATCTCATTCCTAGCTTAGTCAGAGTTGTATATTTAATGTAGCTTACTGTAGTACCATGGCAACTGCAATTCATCACAAGTATTCCTTTTCCTGTGTATTGTTTGACTTAGATTTTGGGGATGCTTAACAAAGATCTGGGGCTATTTAGATATTTTAAATATTATTATTCCAATGTTTTTTAAAATTAATTGCAAAATCATGCAGTAAAAATGAAAAACAAGAGATAGCAAGATAGTTAGTCCACTAGGATGCCTGAGATATTTTAGAGGAAGGCCTTCAGTCTATTGAATGAATCTTTTATGGAAGATTTATGGAAAGATATGGACAAGAATTGTACAGAACAAAGTATGGAGGGCTTGAAATCTGCACTGATGAAGAATGCACTCACATTCATGAAATCATGAGACCACTTATATACTCAGAAGACCCCCGAATTCAAAGCATGAAAAAAGTCTTTTACTTGAAAAATGATTAAGTAGTATAGAACCCCAAATTAAATCTGGATGATTTTATTATAGGATGCCACCAAGCATTAAAAGAAAAAAGGATATTCTTTTCAACATTTAACATTTTTAAGTACCTGTCATAAACCTACTGAAAGAAGATGCTGCTAAAATTCCATGTTTTAAAAAAAAGTTTTATTGATGCTTTTTGCAGTTTTTTATACTTTGAAGCTTTTAAAGTATTTCTTTTATACAATGAACCTTCTTCCTTTATAACTCATAAAGAAAACTGAGCAACTGAAGCGATGGTATCTGATATTCTGCTCTTGTCATCTCCCACTAAACTACTAAGTTTGGGAAATATGTTTTATTATCTATTCTCTTGGACCAATAATTAATCAATAAACGTTTATTAAGTATCTACTATGTGCCAGGCACTGTGTTAAGCGAAAGGGATAAAAAGCCTAAGGGTAAGAGAGAGTCCTTGCTCTCAAGGAGTTCTCTGTATAATAGGGAAGATAACACAAATATGTGCCAACAAGTTTATACAGGATAAATTAAGAAATTTGTCAGAGATAACACACTGCGAGTTAAGGAGGATTGAAAAAGACTTCCTGTAGAAGGTGAGATTTTAGTTGAGACTTAAAGGAAGCCAAGGATGCCAGTAGGTGTATACGAGGGAGGACATTCCAGGAATGAAAGACAGCCAGTGAAAATACTCAGTTAGAAGCTAGAGGAGTATCTTCTTTTCAAGGTCAAGGAAGCCAGATATGCAAAATGTAAGAAAGGTCAGACTCAGGATATGAAGGGCTTTGAATGATGGAGAATGTTATAGAGGTGATAGGACTAAGATTGAGCATTGCAGTTAATCTGAATTTAGGTGCCTTTTCATTTACACGCTCTTCTAATCACTGCGCATATTGAGACAAAGTAAGCTTACTTATATTGATTTTCTCAGACTAATGATTTTCAGACTTCTGAATCCCTCACATTCATCACTTCTTTTGACTCATTAGTATTCTATTATATTCATAAGACGATTTGTCCAACTACTCCTGACTGATGGGTACCCATCTTGTTCCTAGTTATTTTGTTTCCACAAAAAGTGCTGCTATATATAGGAGTTCTTTCTTTTTGCCTTTGACCTCATTGGGGCATATGTCCAGCAGTGGGATCATTGAGTAAAACCCATGAGGATTCTACTGGTTCCATTTTAGAAGGAACTATTTTTAAATGAGCCTCAAACAACAACAACAACAACTAGACCCAAACCTCAATACAGCTGGCAGTTTTGCAAGAGCCTAATTACCCTTGTTTTAAAAAAAAATCCATATAAACAAAACCAGTGACTGCCATAGTATTTATTACCTGCTGTGAGCAGTCAAATGACTTCCCCTACTTCTCTGCAGAAAATAAACCAAGCCAGGGAGAAGAAAAAGGAAAAAGGAAGGAATAGGAATCCCAGTGGGATAGGAGAATATAACAGAATACAGCAACTAAGATGGAGATTGTGCTATTGTTCTATGATCTTATGATATGTACATATTGTAGTTCTGATATATGTAATGTATACATAATAACATACCATTTGTATATGAACATATCCATCAGCAAGTATTTAGGAAGAAGCCCTTATGGGAGCACAGTGAATAGAGTGCCAGACCTGAAGCTGGGAGAATCTGGGTTCAAATCTGGCCTCAGACACTTCCTAAGCTATGTGACCTTGGGCAAGTCATTTAAATGGATTGTCCAGTCCAGTGGTTCCCAAACTTTTTTGGCCTACCGCCCCCTTTCCAGAAAAATATTACTTAGCCCCCTGGAAATTATGAATCTATTTATTGAACTCAGAAGAGAATGTAATACAAAAAAAGTGTGGCCATCACCGCTCTTCTGGATCACTGCAGCACCCACCAGGGGGCAGTGGCGCCCACTTTGGGAATCACTGGTCTAGTCCTTGCTGCTTTTCTGTCTTAGAACTGATACTAGGACAGAAGGCAAGAATTATTATTTTTTTAATCCTAGCTTTGTGACCTTGGGTAAATCATTTAACTCCCTATTGCCTAGCTCTTACTGCTCTTCTGTCTTGGAACCAATAATCAGCATATACACACACATATGTATATATACAATTGGAATATATCTACATACACAATTGGAACCAATAATCAGCATATACACACATATGTATATATACAATTGGAATATATCTACATACACAATCTCTCTATATATATATTCTTATACATATACATATACATATATAAATATACATACACATACTCATGTTCTGAATGGACAAAGGTTATATTCTTCAGACCTGAGCAGAGAAGAAAATCTAGGCATCACTAGAAAAAAGATTGTTGATTTCTTTTATATTTAGCACAGTCTTTGGAGCCACTATACCAACCCCTACAGGTAAGCAGGGTTCTCTGAGAATAGCTGCTATTTCTCCCCAAAGGATTCTTTTAGGGACCCTGAGGTACTAGGGTTTGGAAGAATGTCTATTTTTTCCCTTCTAAAAAAATACATTTTTATAGAGCTTTTCTAATGCTACAAGCTAACAAGACCTACTGCTATGTTTCCCTCATTGGAAAGAATCAGTTGACATCAATGAGTCAGTCAGATTTAATTATCTTATAGAAATGTGTATTTACTAAGGTGATAAAGAGCGATTGTTACCAAAAAAAAAAAAAATCCCCTTCCCACCTCTTCATAAATACTATGGGAGTCTACCTCACACATTCAGATTGGCAAAGGCCAAAAAGGAAAATGACAAATGGTGGAAAGGTTTTTGGAAAACGGGCACAGTGACATACTACTTTGATGGAGCTGTGAATTAATCACCCATTCTAGACGGAAATTTGGAATCATACCACCTAAACAACTAAACCGTGCATCCTTTTGATCCAGTGATACCCCAGAGAGATCAAAGAAAGAAGAAAAGGATCCAAATGAACAAGAAGATTTATAGCAGGCCCAAACTGGAAGCTAAAAGAGTGCCCACCTATTTGGGAATGGCTAAACAAATTATGGTATATGAACATAATGAATATTGTTGTATCACAAGAATGACAAAATACGCAGAGAATCCTGAGAAGCCTTGAATAGAATGATGCTGAGTGAAGTGAACAGAACTAGGAGGACAACTTATATAACATCATCTTTAAGGAAAATAGCTTTGAAAGTCTTTAGTACTCTGATCTATGCCATGGCAAAGCATGAGAAGACCAAAGATGTACTACCCACTTCTTGACAGAGATTGAAATGCACTCAATGCCGAATGAGGCATATATTTTGGTATATTGCCAATGAAAGAATTTATTTTGCTTGACCAGGAATTGTTGCGAGGGTTCCCCCCTCCCCCTTTTTTTAACTGGGAGGTAGGAGAAGGATGGGTAGTGAAAGGGATAGAAAAAATAGTTGGTAAATTAATTAAAATAATTGGTTAATTTGGTTAATTGATAAAGACAAAACAACCCCCAAAAAAGTTCCCCTTAGGCATGGTGAATTTTCTTTACTGAGTTCCTTGTAAAATCCTGAAGCTGTCTTTCTTCAGTGTGTCCAGTCTGATATAGACATTGTCATGAGTCACTGTTATTCCAGGGACAGAGAAGACCAAATACTCTGACCCTCAGTAGTTGGCAAGGCCATATGCAGGCCAACGTGGGAAGAAGGAAAGCAAAGCTCCCTTCCCTCCACTTCTGAGTGAGTCTCTCTCTCTAGGGTTTAGACACAATGGTTTGGTTTGGAAAGGCCCACAGGGAGTGATAGGACATCAGTTAAACTTCATCGCTTTTATTTAACTGATTCAAAAGAGGCTTTAGCTGAGGGCAGCTAGTTGGCCCAGTGGATTGAGAGCAGGCCCAGAGTTAACCCTCATTTGCCTAGCCTTTACCTCTCTTCTGCCTTGAAACCAACACAGAGTATTGATTCTAAGTTGGAAGGTGAGAGTTAAAAAAAAAATAGAGGCCTCGTCTGTCAGGGCTAGAGTGTCTTGTGGGTTCCCCTAAGTGGTGTGGGGGGTGTTGATGAGCTCACCTGAACACCCATCCTTACATATGACACAGAGGTTGTATTTAGGGTGAAGAGAGTGTATGTTTGTCTGTATCTATATTTGTGGTTCAGTCTGTCTTTGGTTACTGAGGAAGGCACAGAAAGCTATTTTTTAGTAGCCATATATTAAAAATCTAGGACAACACCTTTGTTAGAGAAGCAAGCCTTCAGGAAAGTCAGCTAAGACTGTAGCAATCACCACTTAGGGAACTAAGAGGTAAGCATATTCGAGCTTTTAAGAAAAGCTAAAAGGGTTAGTCATTTGTATGAACTCTTCCAGCAAGAAGGAAAGGGGAAGGCTTGTATATAAAATTAAATTAGAAAGAAAGGCAAGAAGGCCTTTCTGGTTCATATATTGCAGACCCAAGTGCCAACAGCATTACAGAGGATACATTATTCTCAATGAAAAAGTAGTTCACACTATAAACTACCCCAAAAAAGCATTTTTCAGCAATAGCACTATCTTTATTCCTTTTTTAGATATAGTAAGGTTGGTTTTATTATGCTTAACTAATCAAATCTCATAAAGAATGTTGTCGCCCCAGAGAAAAGCTGTTCCCAGAGTAAGCACTTGTCTGCTCTAACAGTTTTGGGGACAATGCCTCCTTAATGGAAATACCCAACTATAACTTACCACAGCAGCACCTCTGGGCATTGCTTTAGGAAAAACTGTCACAAAAAGCAAGCTGAGCAAAAGGAATAAGAGAATGTATTAACTCACAGAAAAAAACCAAAAACAACACAATAGCCTTATAGGGTGGGGGTGATAAAAGGGATAAGATGTAGGTCAAAATGGTAGTGGTGGAGGTGAAAAAGTATTATAGTTACCTATTGGCTTCCTAATGTATTATACAAGTTCTTTAAGCTTTTGGGTGGAATCGATATGAAACTAATTGCTCTATCAACTATTAGAGCAGATAAATAGTTATAAGGAACAATATACAGGCATACATTGAAGATATTAAAGGTTTGGTTCCAGACCAGTTCAATGAAGAGTCAATATGAATTTTTCTGGTTTCCCACTACATATGCAAGTTATGTTTACATTATACTGTCTGTTAAGTGTGCTATAGTATTATGTCTAAAAAAAGTGCGTGTATTAGTTAACAAACAATTACTAAAAAATTCAAGGCATCATCTGAGCCTTCAACAAATAGTAATCTTTTTGTCAGTGGTGGAGTCCTGCTTCATTGTTGATGGCTGCTGACTGGTCATGGTGGTGGTTGCTGAAAGTTGGAGGGCTTGTGACAGTTTCTTAAAATAAAACGGCAATGAAGTTTGCCTCATTGATTGATTCATCCTTTCACTTGAACACCTACAGGCCATTGTAGGGTTATGAACTGGCTTAATTCCAGTATTGTTGTGTCTTAGGGGATAGGGAGGCTCAAGGAAAGGGAGAAAGATGGAAAACAGCCAGTCAGTGGAACAGTCAGAACACATAACATTTGTCATTTAAGTACACAGTTCTTCTATGGGTGCAGTTTGTGGCACCCCAAAAATAATTACAATGGTATCACTGCTTATAGAAAACCATAAAAGATAAAAGAGTAATGAAACAGTTTGAAATACTGTGAGAATTACCAAAATTTGACACCGACATGATTTGAGCACACTGTTGGAAAAATGGCACCAATTGATTTGCTTCTTACAGGGTTGTCACAAGCCCTCAATTTGTAAAAAATGCAATATCTATAAAGTGCAATAAAATGAAACACAATAAAATGAATCCTGCCTATGCAGCTTTTCAGTAAGATAAGAAATTTTATAAATGAGTTAAATATAACAATTAGGAGTTAAAATAATAATAACAAAAAATAATAAAAATTGAAAATATAAAGAAAATGAGGAGGGTAAGGAAATGTCAAGTAAAAGTGATCAAGTCAGTAGTTAGAAACCAAAGGAGATCTCTTGCCTACAGATAGAATGAACAGGATTATTATGTAGGAGTCCTTTCTATATGCATGTATAGCTATCAGTGATAGCAGTGTCACCTTCAAATGGAAAAGGCATGTGTTCCTACATCTACTTATTTCTCACACTTGGTGGCAGCATTTACTATTCTGGCATTATTGTTGGGAAAAAAATCATATTTGGTCTCCAATATTGAAGATCAGTCGTTAGGATCTCTATTTCATTCTAAGGGTCTCACACACACTGAAATTCACCTATTTGTAATAAACGTCATCATGTATGGCTTCTGGTGTGGTTTCTCAGCTTTTCCAACAGCCAAACTTCATCGTTTCAAAGTATCCTTGCGTCAGTAAGCCAGCTGCTCTCAATATATCACATTCACACTTTGCCAAACTGTTTATGCAAGGCAGCTAAAAATGAATCAAAGAATTCTTAGGAGTGAAGAGTATTTTGTGACAATGAGGACCTAAGACAAAGTTGAGATGAACTCAAAGGCACCACTAAGCTGACTAGAGTTACTACAAGTCTCACTAGTGTCCAAGAGGCTACTCTAACTAGGAAGTCAAAAGAACAAAGTTAAGGGCTAGAATTTTCATACTAACTCAGGTACTCGAATGAAATGAGGGGGCTAAGGTTTCAAAAATTATTTCACAATCCCTTGTAAATTGCCTGAATAGAAGAAAGTCACCCAATGGCCTAAGTTTAAATTCAGAGTCCCCAAAGGAAATATATAAGCAAAATATGTAGTTCCCAAGTATCCCTGTTGTCACCTCCTCTTCTAATATGAAAACATTTTTCATAGTGTTTGTGCCTAGAATTCTGTTTAAATAATTATAGACCCTGAAAAAAAGTTTAAGCTTTATAGGTGACCCTCAAACCATTAGTGACCTCTTTATAACAAAGAAAAGGTTAAGCAAAACCAACCTAAAGAGTAACTGCGTCAGATAGCATATGCCACATTCTACACATGTAGTTCCTCAGCTCTCTGAGAGGAATAAAGTATGTTTGTTTAATCACCTATCCTCTGTAATTAACACTGGTTATGATGTTTAATTTGAACTCAGATGCCTTTTAATACTGTTTTCATTTTCTATTACACAGTAATTGTGTACATTGTTGTTCTTTGTTCTATAGTAATTTATAAAAGTTTTCTCATGTTTCTCTGAATTTCTCTTATTTGTCATTTTTTGCAGTGACATTCTACTCCCACACCATTTCGTCAACCATTCCTCAAATGATGAGGATCTATTTTGTTTAGAGTTTTTGGCTACTACAAAAAATTCTACTATGTCCATTTTGGAATATTTGGAACATTTTCGTCTTGGTTGGAGTATATATTTTGGTAATAGGATTGTTAGATTAAAAGGTTAACAGTTTAGACATTTTCTTGTTTAATTCCAAAATTGTTTTCCAAAACCGTTGGATAAAATCATAAACCTCCATCAATGGGGGTCTTCTCACACCCCCTTCAACACCTTCTATGTCTGCCTTTTATCATCTTCATCATCTTGATGGATATGAGGTAAAAACCTCAGACTTGTTTAAAAATGCATTTATTTTATTAGTAATTATTTGGAGCATTTTTCTTTCATCATTGATAGTTTACGTTTCTTCTTTTGAAAACTATTTAAATCTTTGAATGAACCTTAATTAATCCGATATCTTTGTTTTATATATGAGGTGAAGCTGAGTCTCAGAGAAGTAAAGTATATTATTGCCCAAAGGAAAATCAAATGTCAAGGTTATATAATTAGTCAGTGACAGGGTCAGATATAGTTCCAGTTCTTCTAACTATCAGTTCTGTTATACTACATAGTCTCTTACTCTTGTTTTAAGCTTAACTTGCTATTTCTTTCTTTTTCTTTTTTAAATCCTTCTATCTTAGTAACACTTTAAGAAAGAAGGGCAAGGGTTAGGCAATTGGGGTTAAGTGACTTGCCCAAGAAGTATCTAAGGCCAGATTTGAACCCAGATCCTCCAGACTGCAGGCTTGGTGCTTTATCCTCTCTACCACCTAGCTACTCCTTGCTATTTATATATCTATCTTTAAAAACCTTCCCTTCTATCTTGTAATTAATATTATATATTGGTTCTAAGTCAGAAGAGTGGTAAGAGCTAGGCAATGGGGATTCATTGACTTGCCCAGAGGCGCATAGCTAGAAAGTGTCTGAAGTCACATTTGAACTCAAAACCTTCCATCACCTGACTCAATTCTCTCTCTGCTGAGCTACCTACCTTGCTATTTATTTCTAACACAATGAAATATATATTAGAGCGCCTCTCTTTATGAAATACCTTTGTAAAAGGTTCAATTTTATTAGCAAGGATTTTAAATCATGGGCTATTCAAATCTATATTTGAGTAGAATCTATTAAAAGATCAATTTTCTGTGAAGTAGTAAGTTCTTATGTAGATTTTATTATTTAATTCTATCACTTCATTTTTCTATAAAAGCCCTCTTTTATTCCAAATCATCTCCTAACAGGGAAGCAAAGAGATATATGATTGTTTAAAATCCCATGTCAAAGAGAATAGAAACATGGAAACTTAGGAACAGAAAGTAGTGAAAAATAAGTAGGAATTTTATTTTCCTGAGTATTTCATTACACTGTCATTGTTTCCACAAGGGAGTTTATCTCAGCAAAACATATGAGACAGCATTTGCAGAAATGATTAGAGGTCTTTGAAACTAGACTTCTATCCATTATAGGAAATCCCATGCGCTCACTGTTGATGGCAGTTCATGCTATTTTATTTCTTCTTTGGTCCCAACTGTATTTTTCTGATTATTAATTCAAATGAATATCCACCGAGAGTCTTGCACCATGGAAAAAGAAATGGCCACAAAAGAAACACATAAATGCTATGTCAGAATCAAATGTGTAGATCGGGGACCGAAGCTGGCTAACGAGCTATCCTTAGAACTGGTGGCACTCATTGGCAGTCAGAGCTCTACTTACTATCTAATCCTACCCCTCTATGTTCTTCACCCTTTAGTGTTATTTACAATGTAAAATGAAATGAACATCATAAAAGATAAGTTCTATCTACCTATGCAATATGAGCTATTCCAGTTATGAGATAACACAAAGAAATAACTCACAAAATAATAAAAGAATAAAGGGGCTAGAAAATGAAACTCTACTGTAGCTAATAAAAACGTCTAGTAAAATGACAAAAAAAATCTGGACTTTTTGGGGGACTAATTTGTCAAGGATGAATTGATATAGAAATTACAAATAAGTGTTCTGACAATTGTTTTCGCTTCTCTTTTCTATTGTCCTCCCCAATTTCCTTAGAATTCCAATTAAAATCCCACCTCCTACAGAAAACTTCCCCCAATCCCTCTTAATTCCACTGCCTTCTCTCTGTTAATTATCTATTTATCCTGTATGTAGCTTGCTTTGTATATATTTGTTTGCCTGTTGCCTATCACAGCAGATTGTAAGCTTCTTGAAGGCAGGAACTATCTTTTTTGCCTCTTTTTATATCCTCAGCTCTTGGCCTAGTTCCTGGCACATAGTAGGAATTTAATAAAGGATTGATTGATATAGATATACAGGTAACTCTAAGGAAACTTTTAAAACAGCATTTTCAACTTGGAATTTGATAAAATATTAAATTAGTTTTAGATTTTTCTGGCTGGATTACTCATCATTTACTGGTGAAATGTGATATTGCAGTTCAACTTTTTTAAGATGAACACAAAAATAGTTGAGGCTCTATGGTGTACCAGGTAAAACAATGTCAAGAATTCCTAGAATAGAATTACCTGCCTTTGACACTTAAAGTTTTAAGATCTAGGGGAAATTGCTTAATTTCAGTGCCTCAGTAGCTCTCAAGCAAGTGATATGCAAAGTTGGAGTTAGAGGATGTGGGAGAGGGGAAGGTGGCTAGGGTACATGATTAACCAATTGGAGATTGAGAAAATAAAACCCCATCACATATCCAATACCAGAGTTTATCTTCAAAACAACCAAACCCATCTTTATCCCCTAATTATTCCCCAACATTCCTCCACTCCATCTCCCCTTTCTTGCTATATAAGCTTCCAATTTCTCCTTCATGACTTCTGAAGTAATCATTGGTTAGTCCCTCAAAGCAAATTATAACTTAAGTGGCGGTAGATTCCTAAAGAAGGGAATTTTAGGGAATTAGGGAAAATTCCTCTTTCTTGTTCCCCAAATCACCTCTGGCCATAGTAGGAGCCCCCCATCTAGTGGCTCTGTTCTGGGGATAGTGATTGGTGAATAAAAGTTCTCTCTTTTTCATTGTGAGTGGAGCAAAGTGATTCATACAGGATAAACAGGTGGGTGGGTCATTACGTTATCATTCCCCCTCAAATACCTCCCTCTTATACATTTATCTGTTGGCATCATCACCATCCTTCTAATGACTCAGGTTCTTACAAGCTTGGTCTCACCTTCAATGATTCATTGATCCACCTTTTCTCACCCCACATACCCAATCACCAAATCCTCTTTTTTACATTCACATCATTCACATTTGCCCCCCTCCATATCTCTACTCACCCAATTTCCACCCTCATTCAGGACCTTAGTATCTCTTGCTTAGATTATTGCAATAACCTCCATTTGGTCTTCTCCCATCCATCCTTTAAATGGCTGCCAACATGGTTTTCCCAGTCTACAAGTCTGACCATGCCACTCCATTACCCCATAAACCTCAGTGACTCCCTATTGGAAATAAGCATTTATTAAGAATCTACTATATGCCAAGCATCATGCTAAGCAACTTTTACAACCCTTGTGGGGTGGGTACTATTATTATTCCCATTTTACAGTTGAGAAAATTGAGGGATCCAGAGGTTATATGGCTTGTCTGGGTTCACAGACCTAATAAATTAGGGCTAGATTTGAATTCAAGCCTTCCTGACTCCAGGTCTAGCACTCTATCCACTGTATCATTTAGTAGCCTCTTGGTTCAAATGTTATTTCATTTTTATTTAATTTCTATTTTTTGGGAAGTTTGACAGTATACATAACAATTAGTATCATGGTATATGTATGTGATTTATAATTTTGTAAATAAACCCCTGGGGGGGCATGTAGTCAAAAAATTTTTACTAATAAGGTACTTGATCAAAGAAGTTTGAAGGCTACTGTTTTAAAGTAAAAGTTATAACCAAGTAATAGATTGTATGAATCAATGTCCCTGAACTCCCCTCGCCAATGCAAACACATCTGCTGACCCTCTCCTTGCCCTTCTCCCCAGGTCATAGACAAGAGAAAGAATGTAGAGAAATTTCAGGTACAGCTAGTATGAATCTAGGAACGTCCCCCTATCCTTCCAGTCATGGAAAGGTCCATAAAAGAGTCAGGTGTGGGAGGGAAGATTTTAGAAAGTGTTAGGAAAGTACTACAAATTGAGTCAAAATTTTGAAAATGTTACATAGCATCCACCCACTCCAAGGCCCAGTCTTAATCCTCCCTTGCCAAAAGTTTTCAGCCTGGTATATCCAAAGAAAAATGCCTGTAGTTTTGTAATGACAGTGATTAGAAAATTGGAATTCATTTAAAGAACTTCACTATGCATGCATTTGCAACTTGTCATTTAAAGAAAGGAAGGCCTAAAGAGCACAGATATATAGTTAGAAGGGACATTGTTTGTTGTTGTTGTTCACTTGGGTCTGACTCTTTGTGACCCCATTTGAGGTTTTACTGGCAAAGATATTGGAGTGGTTTGCTATTTCCTTCACCTTATTTTATAGATAAGGAAACTGAGATAAACAGGATTAAGTGACTTTCCCAGGGTCACACAATTCTGAGGTCAGAATTGAACTGACTCTATCTGATACTCTATCCACTATACCACCTAACAGTCCAGAAGCGACATCAGAGGGCATCTGACTTAACCTCTTCATTTTACTGATACAGAAACAAAGGCCCAGAGAGGTCAAGTTATTTGCCCAAGTTTACGCAGGTATACATGAACATATCAAGGCCAGTGTTCTGCCCAACAAGTACCAACTCTCACTTTTAGAGCTCAATACCTGCACATGGTAGTACATACTTGAAAAATAGGTGGGAAGGTTGAATCTAGTGGATCATTTGAGATCCAGATTTCTGAGCAGTGAACTAAGCCAACTGGGGATCCCTCATCAATATAGTAAGATGGCACCCAAGCTGTCTAAATAAGGCAAACTGGATCAGTTTGTAAACAGTAAAACAGAGTAAGTTGAAGCTTCCATGCCTGACACTGATGGAAATGGGCTATGAGTAGCTGCTGCACTTTAAGCCGGGGTAAAATAGGGAGAACCATTCTCTTTAAAAAAAAGCACCTTTATCCTTTATTCTTTTTAGCACACTGTAAGGACTACAATTTTTTTTGTTTTGTTTTTTAAACCCTTAATTTCTGTGTATTGGCTCCTAGGTGGAAGAGTGGTAAGGGTGGGCAATGGGGGTCAAGTGACTTGCCCAGGGTCACACAGCTGGGAAGTGTCTGAGGCCGGATTTGAACCTAGGACCTCCCGTCTCTAGGCCTGACTCTCAATCCACTGTAAGGAATATAATTTTGCAGAATACTTTGAAATCTTCAGCATAAAGATGTATAGGAATTGTAACTGCTGTATGGAGCTATATGAGATTCTACCAATGAAACTCAGGCCATTTGTCCTTATTACAAATTTAATAAGAACTTATATCAATTAAGAGCCAGGAATATGTCCTAATTAATTTATTATGTACGTAATAAGGCTGAAACTCTAGGTATATATGACTTGAATTAAATCTTAGAGAGGCTATTAACATAGCAAAATACTCTTTACCACCCAGAGTTTGGTAATATCAGAATTTTCTTCATTTATGTCTCCAATCAAGGTCATGGGATCACAATGCCTCAAACCATAAGTGGCAGAGGAGGGAAAAGGAGGAAGACGACCCATTATACATAGGGCAGGCTTTTTTTTACCCAACATATAATGCAGAATGCAAAGAACTTATCCCCAAGGTCATAAAGAGTCAGGATAAATGATCTTCCCTCATTGGTGATCCTCTCCTTCCCAGACACCTGCAATGTCTTCCAGGCTCATAGTACTTGCCCTTTAAGTACTTCTTACTCCAAAAAAGGAGGAAAGATCTGGGAGGGACTCTCACCAAAGAGGTGTGCCTTTCTAACTCAGTAATAGAGGACTAGGCTCTCTGGGACCCTCTTCCTCATGACTTTATCCCTCACCACTCCTTGATCTCTTTTGGTTCAGGTACTTGGTGTTTTCCAGGGATTTCTCCTCTTTCTAGGAGGACTGGTTTAATGATTTGATGCTGTCCAAGAATTCCTCTTCTTTGTATAGGAGACTTGATTTCAAGCAGCACTTCTCAAACTTTTTGGCCTTAGGACCCCCTCTATACTCTTATTGAAGATTCCCCCAAAGAGCTTTTGTTTTTGTGGGCTTTATCTAATGATACTACATTAGGAATGAAAACATCTTGGTATAATTATCAAAAATGTTTATCCTGTGAGGCTCTTGAAAAGATTCCAGGGACCTCATTTTGAGAACCAGTGGCCCAGAGATTCCCCTACTTGTTCAGAATCAACTTAGGAATAATTGTGTTATTCCACTATTAACCCAGCTTTCTTATAGCTGCAGGCTTGTCCTAGGAACTTTTACTGCTCCATTACTGCCTTCATACTCTTCTCCTTTCTCCTGGGACCACATGAATCCCTGGAGGGACCTAAGAGAAATGTATAGATTTTTCTTCAGGGAATAAAATCAAAGTCTCTAGAGCTCCTGTCCTACCTGTATCTCAGTTCCAGTTCTCTCCTTTTTATTATTCTCCTTTAAAGGCCAAGTCTAAGAGTGTAGCACAGATGTAAGCTAACCATGACTCATTTGATCATTCCCAAATACCATGGCTTAGTCATCCTTAATACAGTATCCCAATACTAAGCCTCTAGAACGAGGGTATGTGTTCATACCCCATCAAAGAGATAGCAATGTTCCAAATGTGTTATCTTATTTCCCACCCATTCCATTCTTCTTTTGAGATCATCCAAACATAACAGAATCATATCCAGCCCCTCTGTCTACTTAGACTCCCTCTATGATCCATGGTGATGATAAAGTTCTGAGGGGTGACCTCCCTTATAAGAATGTAAGCAGTTTAACTTTATTTAGTCCCTTTTGGTTTTTCACTTTTATTTATCCTTTTTATGCCTTCCAAGTCTCATGTTTGTGCATTAACTATTCTACTTAAATATAGTCTTTTCATTAGGAACACTTTAAAATCCTTTACTTTGTTAAAGATCCATTTTTTTCTTCTTTAAGATTATACTAAAAATCTTTTTGTTGGGTTATTCTTGGTTGCAAGCCTAAATCACTTGCCTTCTAGAATATCACATCACAAGTCCTCACCTCATAAAAATAATGGTGGTTGCTAAGTCTTGTGCAATCCAGATTGTGGTTCCTTGGCCATTTGAATTCTTTTTTTCTGGATGTCTGTAGTATTTTAACTTGACCTGGGTACACTAGATTTTGGCAATAATATTCCTAGAAGTTTTCATCATAGGGCTCCTTTTAGGAGATAACCAGTGGAGTCTTCTAACTTTGCCTTCTGGTTCTAAGATAGCTAGAAAGTTTAATGATTTCTTGAAATATAATGTCTAGGTTCTTTTTTTGTTCATGGCTTTTAGGTAGTCCAGTGATTCTTAAATTCTCTCTCATCTATTTGTTTTCTAGTTCAGTTCATTTTCCTAAATTTCACATTTTCATATTTTATATACTTGGACTTTTTCAATCTTCATCATGCCCCTTCTAGATATACTACATACACACACGTATATTATATATTTATATACATACATAGACATATACATGTATACATAGTGACCCTATTACACTGTTTTACATAGTAGGCAGCTGCCGAACATGCCTAGGGATGAATGATGGAAGGGCCCTTCCCTTTACTTCCACTTCTGATATCCCCTGACTGCTTCCTTTTGACCTTAAGGATCATTACTTGGCAACTGAACCTGAACTCTGTGGATAGCATAAAGGGGTCATCTCCATGTTTCTTAGGCCTCTTCCTCACTCCAGCCTTGAGGAAGAAGGACAATTCTCTGAATTCTAAGTTTCACACCATCAGCTCATGGCCTTCTAGGCAATTCTGTGTCTGGGATGGGGTCACCTCCTACTTGTGTCTTCTTTCCTTTGGTACAGGGCCCATTGCTCAAAAAGCAGCTGGCATCTGCCCCCTGTTCCTGGGCACCTGAGCAGAGGAGTACTGGCTACCAGAGCAATCGCAGTGGCAACAGCACCAGTGAAAGAATGGCCAAGAAGGGGAGAAGAACCATCCAAGGAAAAAGTTCACTTGCCATGGATCAGGCTGAATTCAGTATAGGTAAAATAAAAAATAACTAATAAACAACTCTCACAAAGAAGCTATTTGCAAATGTTATCAGTGAAACTTGGCGATTAGCCTCTCAACTGATTATAATCATTCTATCACACTTTATTGTTTAGCCTTCTCTGTGTGTAAGAATAAAACTGCCTGTTCCATATCCGAATCTTGTTTGTACTCTGGGTACTTTTTTACTTCCTTCGTGCACACCCCCTCCCCCTGCCCAGCTGGGGAGGACCACTAGAGCAAAAATAGAATTGTTTCTCAGGAGTGTGAGGTGGGGGTGGAATGGAATCATTCTGAGCCGAGGGCCTTTATTGAAGATATAGGCAACCTTTGAGAAATGAACTCAGAGCAGAGAAGAGGCAAAGGGAAGAGATTATTGAGGGTCAACAGCCCTATAAGACCTCAACCTAGCAGGGTTTGGCTATTTGCTTGTCTAGAAAACTCAAAAAGTACTGAGTGAAGGTTGAATTCTAGACTCCAGAATGGATGGGATTTGTACTTAAAAGGGATAAATGATTATCATAGTAAATACTTTCCTATTTCATATAATTACCTTACCTAAATTTTTGGCAAACGAATAAAAATTGATGAGATTAGAGGAATGTCGGCCTGAGCACATTTAAAAACCTAAAAGATATTAATACAGAATAATAATTATTTGTCATCTGTTTCCCTATTATATAAAACTTGAGAAATTTTAGTTTTCATATACATATATGCTATAAGAAATAGAAATACAAATCTACCATGATAAAAAAAACTCCTTGTTTACTTTCTTGTTTTAGGAGAAAATCTAGGGGCTTCAGAATGAGAGAGCAAGAGAAGTCGGTTATGAGGAAGAAGGCAGTGAGAATGATTAACAAGGAGAGAAGCTTTAAATGAACATTAACTGACTGGAAATGATCATGGCATAGATTGGCATTTTTTAATAATGCTCATAAAATGAATAGTATAATCAATGAGAGGCTGTAGAAGAGAAGTATCTTATCTAGCCTGGTTCCTAGAACCATTAGAAACGTGTTACTTTTTCTAGGGAAGAGACCCGGGCATTCATTCTGATGGTTTTAAAACTGTGAGCCAGGTAACCACACTATGTTAAGTAACAAACCATGAAGTCTAAGCTCTCATAAACATATGTGAACATTGCATTTAAGTAATACAAAATTAATGTGGGATAAATTTAATTATATGCATAATCATGCTTGTGCTTTCTGGTAATTAGTTACAAATGATAAAACAGGCCAGGAAATAACTAAGTAGTTTCATTTTTACAAAGTCACACTAAGTATTTCTAGGTTTAGATGAGAATAGGAAGAAGAAATTTGGGTATTGTAACTGCAGGCTCTAAAGGCTCACTGAAGATTTATACAAGCCCAATGAGACACTGGCAGCCAGGTTACTACTCCCTTCTCTAGAAGGGGAATTTTACTGCCAAGATTTTCCAGGAGAAACCTGGTTGACAGGAAACCTCACTATTGATGATGAAAGCTAAGCCTCATAGGCAATTGTATTCTGTAAGAGGAGAGTTACCTCACTTAGCTGAATACAGAAGAACAGAAAGGAAAGCTTGGATGGACTTCAGGTTCCAGACAGTAAATTATGGAAAGAATACCATTTGGACCAGTGACAAGACTCTTCTTTTTCTTCTGTTCTCATTTCCCGAAAGGACTAGAAGGAGAAAAACTGGGGGAAAGTGGCCAGGAAAAAAAGAATATTTGCCTCCCAAAGTATCTCCCCCACATAGTACCTGAAATCTAGCTTATTAGGAAGTCTGGATTAGGAAAGAGGTGGAGTGGGATAATGTAAGAGTGATCGATAAGACTAGGGGAGAAAGAAAAGGCTATGATAACTTAATAGAAATTCTTCCTAACTATATTGTTTCTTAATACCTATTAGAGATTTTGAAGAATTAGTAGCTTTGATATCTGGAAGGGGTGGGAAGGAAAAAAAGAATGAGACAATTTTGTATTTTGGAACAGTGCAAAGGTGAGTGGGGTGAGACATTACCCTGGGAGTCTTTGGGTAGCTAGAGACAGTGAGGCCATTCACTAGATATATGCCAAATAAAAAAGGCTAGGAAGGAAGGTGGGGTGAAGTCCCCCCCAAAAGCAAGTCCTCCCTCCATGCCTCAACTATTAAGTAAGTAGATATCAGTTAAATTAACAAAGTAATTGACAAATTGATTCCTAAATTTCCTTCCCACCACACTCTGTCAAATAAAGAAGCTCTCATTCCCTTCTCCCCTCAGATCCATTTAAGAATTTCTCCATTCACTTCCTTCTCTAGCTTCCCTCTTACCATGCACTAAATCCACTGGAAAACTTTATAGAAACCTGGGGATGCTTTGCAAGACTGATTATGAGACTAACTTATGCACTTTAATGAAACTATGTTGTGTTTTTAATTGAAAAGAAATGTGAAGGCCTTGGAGGATTACAGAGTTATGTGTAGTAACACTGCCAGGCAAAGTCACTCAGGAATTGCTTGATGAATTACTTGATCATCCAAACATTCTTGAAGAGTGAACCTGGGAATTGATCTAAAGGGCACTTCCTAAAATGGAGGAGGTTAGAATAATAGGTGTTCTTCAGACACAGAAGGCATTCCCATAGTGAAACTGACAGTACCAACATATTGGTCATTTATGCGCTTTTTTTCCACTGATGCCATCTATATTTGTAGAAGAGAGTACTTAGATTTATGAGGGAATGCCTTGTAGCTACTGATCTTACCATAGCATCTTAATAAATGCCTTTGATTTGAACTAATGACATCAGATGGCTGATTATTAGAAATAATCTTACCAGTGTGGGCTCATGAGTAGAGTTTTAATACTGAACTCACAGAGTACAATTAAGTACAAGAGTTGCCAATTTAAGAACCTGTGAGGGCCAAGTCTGAGAGTAGCTTAGAGGGGATTCAACATTTATGTAAAGAAATTCAAGTAAGGAGATGCCTATCAGTTGAGGAATGAATGAACAAGTTATGGTATATGATTGTGATGGAAAATTATTGTGCTATAAGAAATGACGAAGGGAATGGTTTCAGAAAAACTTGGGAAGACTTGTATGAACTGATAAAATAAGTAGAACTAGAACATTTTACACAATTAACAGCAATGTCGTAACAGTGATGAACTGGGAAAGGCTTAGCTACTCTGATGACAATAATGATTTATGACAGTTCCCAAAAACTTGTGACAAAATGCTATCTACCTCCAGAGAGAGAACTGATGAATTCTAAATGTAGAGTGAACCATATTTTTCTTTATTTGTTTTTCTTGCTTCCTCCCCACTCCCCTAAAATATAGCTAAAGCAGAAATGCTTCACATAACTCAGTGATTCCCAAAGTGGGCGCCACTACCCCCTAGTGGGTGCTGCAGCAATCCAGGGAGGCAGTGATGGCTACAGGTGCATTTGGGGGTGGTGAATAACTGTAAGGGGGTGGTGATAGTATGTGACAGAGGGCGCTAAGTAATATTTTTTCTGGAAAGGGGGCGGTAGGCCAAAAAAGTTTGGGAACCACTGGCATAACTTCATATGTAAAATGGGATCACATTTCTTGCTTTTTCAATGGGTAGAGGAGAGGGTGGAAGGAGGGAGAGAATTTGAAACTCAAAATCAAAATTAGAAAATCAAGCATTGAATATGGTATAATGGTATTTCATTGAATTCATATGATATAATTTCCTTAGTCATTCCTCAACTGGCAGACTCTAATTTGTGTCCATGATTTGCTATTAAGAGAAATGCTACTGGAAGCACTTTTTGTAGTATTAAAGAACTAGAAACAAAGTGGATGCCTATCAATAAGGGAATGGCTAAACAAATTATGGCACATGAATTCAATGGAATATCACTATACCATAAGAAATGATGAATGTGAAGAATTTTGAGAAGCATGAGAAGACTTAGACGAACTAAAGCAGTATGCTGTAGATAGAACCAGGAAAACAATATACCTAATAAATATAAAAAAGCAAATGGAAAGCTCCCCTTCCCCATAAAATTGTATACTATGTATTGTATTTATAATAATCAAACAACTCAAAAATATATGAGAAAATGTACTACTTTTTCTTTGTAGAAATGGGTTTCTATGAATGTGTCATAAGAGTTTCAAATTTCTATTTTGTTCCAGTATGACTATTTTATTGGTAATATGTAAAATCATATAACCAGCTTAGGTTTTCCTTATAGTATGGAAATTAGCTAAGAACTTCCAATAATTTAATCCAAATGATTAACTATATTAAATTTCTGGTTCAACTTTATTAAAAAATACATATGTAAATAATATAAAATAATTTCTACCTCAACTTTATGAGACCCATCATCTATAAATTCCCGGGAACGACTCTCAGTATTTGTTGACCAATTTACAATTTGATCTGATATAATTTTTCCTCTTCTGCTATAAACCTCCTTCCTCTTCATTAACCAGTCATAAATTTTCAAGTTTATTTTTGAAATGTAAATCTTTATCTTTTCCTTTTGGTAGCTGCAGTTTCCCCCCACTCTGGAAACTATGTAAATCTTATGAAAAACTATCTGGTGTTTAGTGACCATTTTTAGATATCCTTAATCTGTGCTCTGAGCACACATTAAAAAAAACAAACAAACAAACCATGATTCTTAAAATGTCTCTGCATGTTGACAAGTATGACTAGCAGCAGCCTCTATCAACAAATCCTTGGATATTTCCATATAAGGTATGAAATTACACATAATATTGCCTTAGTCAATATGTTGGTAAATTTTTCCTTTTATCAACAGATTCAGAAAAGCTTTTGATAAGAACATTACTTATTTTATAAAGACCCAAAAGCATAAGAATGGAAGATTTTCTCCTCAATACAACAAGAAAGCATTTATGTGAAGCCAACAGAAGGAGAAGTCACAGAATCTATGTAACGAGGGGCTGGCCGATGGAGCTTCATCCACAGACATGCTTAGTATGCTCTACTGCCAGCTCTTATGAAAGAGACAATCAGGGAGGAAGGAAGCCCATTTCCAGAACAGACCTGATGGAAAGGCATCTTTCTCTTTGCTGCCTACCTTTCTGTCCCTGTGCAGAAGCAAGGAGTTCCATAATCTGCCTTTGACTCTGTGCCCAGGTGCCATGTGGCCAATGAGGACTTGGTTCTGCTTGTTGCTTCTATCTCTCTCCTGTTTGTTTTTTTCCCACTTTTAGGTGATATGTCTATGATCTTGTGAATTTTGAAAGGTTAGAACATGCCACCAGCCCCCATTGAAGCTAGAATGCATGCTGAATTTTGTGGCCAGCCCAAACAGTGAGGAGCAAAATCCTGAGTAACTTGTTTGGCTCATTATAGAACAAAGGTTGACAAGAGGAAACTACACACATTCATCTATAAGCTCTTCAGAATTCAGAAGGGAACTTAGAGGAGTAAATCTTAATTGTTTTTAGTTCAAGTCAACCCTCTTCAGGGGCTGAGGTGGTACAGGGGGTACATCCCCACTTATTAAGAGAAAATGTTTGTACTTCTATTCTTACTATAGCTTCTCAGTAATATCTCTTTGTAAAAGCTAAATAAAAGTTATTGATTGAATGGAACTCAACTATTAATCATTGGTGGCTGTTAACATTCAAGAGAACACACCAGAATAAGTGATTCAAAATGATAACATTAGAAAAAGCCAAACCTTTAGGGCTACCCTTTAAAGCTAGAAAGGAAGATGTATCTTTGTACTGACTCCAGTTTTATAAAGGCATATAAGGAAGGTTGCCCACCCTCAATATTATTATTTGAGAGTCTTAAAAATAATAGTTATAGTAATAAGACAAAAAAATAAAGAATAAGAATTGGTAAATAAGAGGTTTAAATATCTCTATTTGCAAATAATGTGACAGTTTATTAGAAATCCAAGATCAACAAAAACATGAATTAAAATACCAGACAACTTGACCAAAATTGTAGATATAAGGCACCCCCAATCATGAACATAATTATAGACCAACAACAAAATCAGAAAAAAACAGTTATAGAAAGAAAAAAAACAATTTGAGATGACATTATATAGGAATCTGTAATTAAACTAATGGCATATAAAGAACTCAAAGCTAATGAATGAAACAATTTTTTTTCAAAATAAAGGAACCTCTAAATAGGGCATTCTCCAGTGTTCATGGTTAGGCTGAACCACAGGAAAGATATAGATATCTCAAATTAATCTATAGGTATAGTGCTATGCTGATCAAAATACTAATGGCCAACCTTAATTATAATTAGACAAAATATTAATAATTCAAATTGAAGAACAAAATATCAGGAATATATGGAGAAATTATGGAAAAGCAAAGGAGAAAGGGGATTTGCATTCTCAATTTCCAAATTATACTATAAAACAGTAATTATTAAACCATCTGGTCCTAAGTAAAAATAGAAAAATAGAGCAGTAGAAAAGGTCAGGCAATAATGAACTAGTACCAGATGCATAAAACAGTTTAGTGTTTGATGAACCAAGGATTGCAAAATACTAGGGAGTTTGTTAGCTTCAAAGATTTTTAATATGCAATTGAACAATGATTTTTAAGGTCTTTTCTGCTTCTCAAATTCTATGGTTCAATGACATTAGTTTTTTTTAAAACCCTTAGCCTCCATCTTAGAATTGGTACTATACATTGGTTCCGAGGCAGAAGAGCAGCAAAGGCTAGACAATGGAGGTTAAGTGATTTGCACAGGGTCATAAAACTAGAAAGTGTCTGAGATCACATTTGAGCCCAGTACTTTCTATCTCCAGGTCTGGCTTTCTATCCACTGAGCCACCCAACTGCTTCCTTGATTACTGACTAATTAAACAGAGACTGTAGCTATTACCATGTAGCAATAGTTTTAACACCCAGGCTAATATCATGGAAATTAAATCTAAGTAAAATGTTCCTAGCTCTCCTAACTGGAGCTTTGTTTCAACTTCCCCCTAAATGAGCATATGAATATAGTTCTTAAACCCAATTTATTACTGATAATAAAAATCATCATTTTATTTAAAATCTCTCTTTTTGGGGTTTTATGTAATCTGTACATTAAAAGAGTCCCCTATGTAGATTTCGAGTTACATTTGAACTAGAACTTAAAATTAAATATAATTATTTTTTTATTATTAAAAATCTATAGAGGGCAGCTGGGTGGCACAGTAGGTTGAAGGCCAGGCCTAGAGATGGGAAGTCTTAGGTTCAAATCTGACCTCAGACATTCCTAGCTGTGTGATCCTGGACAAGTCACTTAACCCCCATTGCCTGGCCCTTACCACTCTTCTGCCTTGGAACCAAATACCCAGTATTGATTCTAAGACAGAAGGAAGGGGTTTCAAAAAAATCTATAATTATTCTTTCTACAAATGTGAAATGAAAATAAAGAGTTTCTCTTGATTTCTCCTTTAAATCCTGTGCTGTATAGCTGATTTGGTGACTTCTTCCTAATTCACTTCAAGAGGTGGCTTCCATACAGTTCAGCTCAGTCCTTAAGTAATTCTACTCTAAGATGTTCCCTAACTTCTAATAATGACCTGCTCATTCTTTTGCCTTCCTACTGGTTAAAACAGGAAAATGTGGCCTAGCCATTTGGAAATACTAATGAATAAAATCATGAAACCAACTTGCTTTGGGCTAGGATATCTTCTGCTATTGAAGGGCCTGAGGCTATCTAGAGTAAATTCTTTATTACATAGTTACTTAAAATTATAGTAAGTTTTCTAAGAATTGAGGTTTAAAATGCCTCCTAGCTCTAATCAGTTTTTATCATTTGACAATTGACTGTTTTCTATACTTGATTTCTGCCAGATGTCTTTAGCAAGCAGCCAACTCTGTGGGGGAATGAAATATACTTAGGGAGAACAAAAACAGACCAGAACTGGAAAGCATAAAAAAAACAGAATATTAAATCAAAGAGGGACTTTGGGGATCTTCTAGTACAAACTACTTATTTAACAAAAGGCCATCCTTCTCATCTCCCTCCCAATGAAGCTGCTTCTGGGGCCTTGGATCCTCAGAGGTGAACTTGCTCCTTCTATTGCTCCAAACCAGATCATTGACTGGGCTCACTTCTTGTCCATTTCCAAACCATGCTGCCTTATTCTGGTCATCATCTTCATCTTCCTCCCATCTGAACTTGAACTCTGGCCCTAGGGCCCCGAGCTCTGGATGGGGGAGCTTATCCTGCCTCTCATCAGGCTACCACACTACTCTTCTGGACTTTCCTTTGTATGTTGTCACCTCTCATGAAAATAAAAGCTCCTTGGAACAGCTAGGTGGCTCAAGGAAGGGATAGAGTGCCAGACCTTGAGAAGGGAGGACCTGAGTTCAAATTTGACCTCAGACGCTTCCCAGCTGTGTGATTCTGGGCAAGTCACTTTACCTCAGTTGCCTAGCCCTTACTGCTCTTCTGCCTTGGAACTAATACTCAGTATCAGTTCTAAGAAGGTAAGGGTTTTGTATATAATTAAATAAGCTCCTTGAGGGCAGGGATTGTTTTGCTTGCTTGCATCTGTATTTATGGTGCTTACCACAGTGTCTAGCACACAGTAAACAACTACTTACAATTGTGAATACAAAAGAAACTGTTACTGTGGGTAAGAAAAATCAATTATGGATTTTAAAAAATGTAAAAATAATAACAATTGCTTTTTCATTTATTCATTCATTCAAAAGACGTAAAACTAAGAAATCACACCACCAGTGGTGCCACCAGTCTTGGTCTTTCTTATGCCTCCTCATTTAAAGATACAGAAATTGAATCCCACAAAACAAAACAAAACAAAATCAATGAGACAAAATGTGGGAAGGAATAAGAGAGAGATGATGACTAGAAAAGTAGTAGGCTCAGCAAAAAAAAGGTTAAGAGATGCATTTGCCTCAGCAACTGAAGTGAAATTCAAGGATTAAAATATAGATTATCCACATTGGGGGATTTATTAGTGTTATATAGTTCCCTTACATGTATGGGAATAATCAAGAATATATCATAATATTTTTTTAAGTTTCCTTTATTGACTAAGAGCTATTTAAAGGCTTTCCAGGAGGGTAAGAAGTATAGTATTGATTTCACTCTCTGTTTGAAGTTGGGGCAATTTGAAAGCCAGTCTGATTTGCTATCTAATAGTACCATTAGTGAAGAAAGGAATCCTTTTCTTAGTTTCAATTATGATTTAGTCTCCACTGAAACTAATTGGGGGGCAGGAAAGAATCTAATTTAAGTTTATAATAGAAAGGCAGCAAAGTATAGTTGTTAAGTGTTCCTTAGCCACATAATATAAACGGTTTTACTGAGAAATTCTTGCTTTTAGATAATTTGCCATTTCCCTAAATGTAAGAAAAACTATCTTTCTGTATGAGTTCTGCTTCAACATATTTTACTAATTCTAGGCTACAGTGCCATAATTTATTTAGCTGAAGGCTGCTACAAGTTTCTAAGATAAATTAGGATGAGTTGTTTAGTGTTTCTATTTGCTAAGAAATTTGGGTTTTGTTTCTGTGAATGAACAGGGCAAAATTGAACTTGGCTTGTCTATCAGAGTGCCTCCAAGTATTCGAGGTATAACAGGAAAAATAACAGACTAGGCATCCAAAGATCTGGGTCCAAGTACCAGCTCAAGTGCTTATGTAGCAGAGCTCTATAGCCTTGGAAATATCCCATGATCTATCTGGGTCTCAATTTCCTCTTCTTGAAGATCTCTAAAGTATCTTCCAGCTCTAACATTTTGTGATTCATTTGTAGTAGAAGAAAAAAGTAGGTGGCATCTATGAGATCTTGGCATCACCTTCATCTAGAAGTTATAATGTTACGAAAGGACACTTCTTATGTATTCATGTCAAGTATACAACACATTAGCAGGAGACAAAGGAAAACAAGAAGAAAATATACTATCTTCTTATTTTCTCTTACATCATGTCTTGTAGCTAAAGCAAAAGTTACTGGGGACAGGGAATAGGTAAAAAGTAGTAGAAGGGAGAATTAGCCCTCTGGAATAAAAGCAGCAATATCATATCTTACAATCTGCCATCCATTGGGTCCTAAGGACTGCTGTCCCTTATTTTCCCTGACCCTGCTCTCTAGACACTTAAGCATTGCCCCTGCCCTGAACCTTTCCATTTGCTCTGCAGCTGTCCCTTGGACACATGTGCCATCTTCCCCAAATAGAGTGTAAGCCCCTTGCAAGCAGAGGCTTTTTTAGGCTTTTCTTTTCTCTTCTCAATGAACACAAATAATTAATAAATTCTTTTCCATTTCATACTTATTTTTGATCAATTGACAATCATAGATCTGGATGAATTATAATTGTAAATAATGCTTTCTGATGTCTCACTTTCCCTAAAATGCTTTCAATTATGATTATAGTACCAGGGTTGTATTGCGTTATTACTCAGAAACATGGAAACCCGAGACACCGGGTGATGCGACCATTTACTCCAGATTTCACAGTGAGTCAGTAGAAAAGATAAACCCAGCTTCCAAGTTGCTCTTTTAATTTAATTTAACAAACATTTATTAAGTGCATACTATATGCTAAGTGCTATAGGAAATATCAAGATAAATATAGTCTACTTTCATGGAGTTTTCCTGGGGGCACTGTACAAGGTGGGTAAATGATATATACATTAAGAAACTCCTAAAAGATCATACATTATTAATACTTTAGGGGTATTACAACTAGTCTGTATCCAATAATTCACAAATGCAATATTCTACAATAACCCAAAACTTCCTAAGCTATATCCAACAGTAAAGACAAGCAATGTGGAAGCCAAGATAGGGTGCATAGAGGCACTGATGTTTTGGGACAGAACAGGACAGATCTATGAAGCATCTCTAAAATGTATTAAAAATAAATATAAATGATGTGGGGGTTATTCACTATCTGATACTGCCTGCGCTGCTCTTTTCCACTGCATGATTAATTAAGAGAACAAAAAAGCCTCTGATCTCAAGGGACTCACATTCTAATTGGGGAAGACAACACATACCAGAGGGCCAGCTGCAGGGCAGATGGAAAGGTCCAGGATAGGGGCAATGCTTAAGGGTGCAGAGAACATGTGGCAGGGCAGATGATAAGCCCTAACACGATTAAGGAAGCACTTTTGACTTTCTAGAAGGATGTAAGGTTACAGTCCACGTTTTTCTAAAATTAAACTGCTCATCATTTCTTAAGGCACAGTAATATTCCATCATAATCATATGACACAACTTGTTTAGCCATTCCCAGTTGAAAGACATCTCTCCTGTTTCCAGTTCTTTGCCATCACAGAGTTACTATAGATATTTTTGGAACATACACATACTTTTCCTTTTTTTCTGATTACATTAGGAAATAAATCCAATAGTATTCTGATTGGAATCTTGTGCTTTTTCTACCCAGCTAGACTTTTTCCTAGAATCAATGCAGATGAATGCTTAATGGGCCCAACTGACCATGGTTAGCACCTGGAAATTTCATTATAGTATAAGAAGTTTAAGATGGTGGTTGTGTGTGTACGAATGTTTGTGTATGTTAGTGCATGTGTTTGTGCTTGTGTGAAATTTATATAAATTACATATAGGTTCATGGAGCACAAATATAACATTTATGAGAACGATAGGGGGGAAAATGTCTCATTCCATATTCTCCAAAAAGGTCTCTCCAGAAGCAGAGAGATAAGACTGCTTTGGGAAAATGCTGCATCTCTGCTGTGTTCAACTAAATGAATGATACTGAAATGGTACCTATTATAATAGAGCAACACTGAAGCAAGCAGTCCCAGGATCCTCAAATATGTTCACACAAAAATACAAAAATCTAATAAAGAAAAATAAAAACCTTCAAACCACTAAATATTTCTTTCTTCTATCGTCTTTTCTACCATGATCTGCAGTACATTATGATTTTATCTAATTATGTCTATAATTTGACATTCGGTAAGTCATATCCTTACAATTCAGTCTAAAATTTCTACCCATCTCACCACTAAACAATGAACAAAATTGGGAAGTGACTTAGTCTAAACAGATGTGGCTCATTTCTTTCTTCACTTTCCCCACCTTTTCTCTGGTTCAGCAAATTATCTTGATTTGCATCCTTACAAATGTGGAAACTAGAAAGAAAAACAACGTGCTGTGCTATCTAAAAATTACTTCTAGTTCTGACCTAAGATTTTTATCAGGGTGAGGAACCCTTGGTTTGAAAGCTCCCCCCACTGATATAGATAGATCTTCCACTCCTCCTCTGCACCTAACTGTCTAAGAGAGCCAGTGGGGTCCCTGAAAGGTTCAAGGAGATGACTATGAGCACGTAGCTAATACACGTCAGAGGCAGGGCTAGACTCTGCCTCTTGCTGTCTCCAAGGCTATCATCCCCTCGATAATCACTAGCCAGAAGTGTCCAACACTGTAGGCTGAAAAATTAATGAAAATGCAATAAAAAAAGATATTACATTTAAAAAAAACTCTTACTTTCTGTCTTAGTAATAACTCTAAGATAGAAGGGCAAATGCTAAACAAACAGGGTTAAGTGACTTGCCCAGGTGTATGAGGCCAAATTTGAGCCTACGTCCTCCAGACTCTAGACCTGGCACTCTATTCACTCTGCCACCTCACTGCTCTGAAAACATTATATTTCAAAACTAAGTCACTATGCAACCTGTAGGGAGCCTTAGGTATGGATTAGTGACCCGTGTTTCTATTTGAGTTTGACACACACTGTTCCTTGTTTAAAAAAACAAAACAGCCTGAACTTTTGAAGATACAGCTTGCCTTTAATGCCTAATTATATTTAATTCACTTTTACTGGAAATTATCTGGACAGAGTCTGAAAAAGCCAAAGATTTCTGATAATTCTGTAGTGGGCTGTTCAGTATGACTGCTTCTTGCTTCAAACTTCATCAGAGCAGAATACTCATGCTTTCAAGGGCATCCCAAAAGATGGTATCATCTAAGGGATTTAATTGTAGTTTAAGGCTTTTGTGATGCCCCACATTTCAGCCAGAAATCTCTCGCCTTTTATATACATGCCCTAACACCTCTAAATTCTGCCCCATCCATTTAAAAAAAAAAAAGAAATAAAGGCTAATCACATCTAGAGTAACCTTATGACAGGGTTTCTTTTTGTATCTTATATCTTTTATCATATATCTTACTATAAAATAAACAGTCCTCTACAGTGAAAATATATTATTTTTTTAAGTTATGTGATTTCATTTTAATTTCATGTGCAATGGATCATTTGAATAATGTCTATTATCTAGAATGAAATGTTTACTGGGATTAGAGGATTTGCAGCATCTATAATCTTTTATTTTGGTCTTAAACCAAATAAAAACCACAGTAGTATCTGGCAGGGTTTTTTGAGATTAGATAATATAAATATAGTCAATCAAAATGTTATTTTTTCTTGAACAATTTTTTTTTTGCCTTAGGAGTTAAAATGAAGTAAAATATTGCTAGGGCCTGAGTCATTGAAAGTGACAAAGAAGCACAAGACTTGGTATATAATAGGACAGTATCACAATTATAATCAGCAACTAAGAAGTAATTACAAGTCATGTTTACCAGATAATACAATGGATAATCCAGCTATAAGTAGCAATCAGGGTTTGAACTTGGCATAATCTCCCTCTATTACAGATCAAGGCTTCTTTTGATAACAATAATTTCTATTTGTACGATTCTTTATACCTCTCATATGCATCTTTATACTTATATTAGTCTTAATGGAATTTCTAAAGAATAAATTTTCTTCTGTTCACTGCCCAAGCCAAATGTAACTCAACATAGACACTTAGAGATTGAAAGAATTAGTCTGAAATGCTGAGGTGGCACCCAGTGAATACAGTTCTCACCATAATAAATGCATACCTCTGTTGGAATTGGAAAACACTGGAAAATTTTTCCAAAGAGATATACTGAATATTGTACATATTACAAATATTTTAATGAGCCTTAAGTAAAATGGAGTTACCATTCATGATAAAACCTACACATCCATTATAAACTCTGAATCACATCACCTATTTTTCACATTTTTACTCAATAAATATCATGTGAAAATCAGCAATGGTATAATGGATAGAGCTGACATCCAAGTGAGGAAAATTTGTGTTTCAGCCTAGACTCTGATACATATTGATTGTGTGGCCCTGAGTAAGTCATTTAACATCCCCATATCCCTCCCTCCTCATCCCCTTCCCTGGTAACTCTCTAATACTGTAAGTTATGGATCAAGTGCCAAGCAATTTCCATGAATGAAATCATACACCTGATAAAAAAAATCCTGTGAATTATGTTCAAATTTTTCTAAATTAGTGTCTAGGTAAGTGGCTAACCAAATTGCATTTAGGAACCATTCGATTTCCGTATCTGATGGTCTCACAGTTGTGGCTAGTAGAGTTATCCCACAAGCTCAGATAAAGAAGTGAGATCTCTATCCTGCTGCTCCCTCCAAATGAGGCCTCCAGAAACCATGGCCAAGAGAAGCTAAGCCATCTGGTTTTAAAACTCCTCTAGGATCTAAGCACTTGTTCTTTTCAGTTTTAAGTGAAGACTAACTCGGAGATTAGGAGGTTGAGCCATCGAGATCCAGGAGTTGGGAGTTCAGGCTGGGTATTGCAGCCAATCAAGCATTGATACTCGGGAGCAAGGGGTAGTCTCAGGAGTGACATTACAGATTCAGATCACGGTAGCTGAGGATTCACGTGAATTTGATGACCCTGATGTCGTGTAGGAACTTTCTAAGAGTGAGCCCACTCTCCGCAGAGATCCCGGTGGTATAGAGGAGCAAATGCCCCTGAGGTATTGTGGGAAATGTTTGTGCTTTGTCTTTAATATATCTTCAAAATAAATATTCTTTTGGGCCAGCTAATTGGTGTTAAGTGGTTAAAAGAAACTAGAATCTAATTACTGGCACATAATAATATGATGACTAGGTCCATACTGTCACTCCTTGCTCTTCTGAGCACCAATACTTAGTTGGTCCCAATGCAAGCACCACGGTGCAAAACGGTCCATTTTGTCATTTGTTTCAGCTTTCAGTGGACTATACAGTAGATTTCCTAGTGGTCCAGAATCAAGCACTGAATACATCCAATACTGCAAGGGGCATAGCTGATATCATTCTATTTTGGAAGACTATGTAATTAGCATTACATTATACTTTTTATTTTTCTATAGCTTTTTAAAAAATACTAAGATATAACTTTGGGGAAGTCATTCTGGGTCTCCATTTCCTCTTTTCTAAAATAAGAAAAAGGGAATAATTTTGTAATAACCTTTTCTAGACCAAGCCCAAAGAGGATGGCTTTAACCAAAAACAATCTGAGCCAACTAACTCATCCCCAATTCCTGAGACATTTTTACTCATCCAAACTAAGGTAAGAATGTATAGCTAAGTGTTCCAGGCTGTCCTTCATCTTTTCAACTCTGTGCCAAAGAGCATATCTTTAAGGAGATGTACCTTCCTATGATCTCATTAACTGGCTCACAAAAATTCTCTGATCAACCTTTTCCATATGGAATAATGAGACTAGCGTTCAGATTTAAAAGTGAGAAGACTTAAATTTGAATTCCAACCTGACACCTATTTTCTTTTATGATCTTGTTGTCAGAGGGTCTCATTTTTCTCACTATAAACTGAGGGTGACGGACGAGATGACCTCAGACCCTTTCCAACTCTATGAATATTTTCACCTAACTATAATAATTGTAACATTTTGTTTTGTTATTTTCATAGAAACAATGAGCAACCATAGGTGGGAATATGCCTGTATATTTCTTTAATTCTCATTTGTAAGTCTATCCTTTTGAAATATATCTTCAGAATTTTCAGTTGCATTATTTTGGAACAAGAAGCTCTGGAATTTGTCTTGCTTTTTAATAATAAATAACAATGTTAATAGAATATTTTTAAACCTAGTATTATTTATCTTTGATAACATATCAGTAGAAATGATTTTCCCCTTTTATATGGGTTAAATATCTCAGGTTATCACTCCTCAATATGTTCCTTAAGTTCTTTGGTTGGATAAAGGAAGAGAAGGATAGGTAAATGTGTATTTGTTTAAAGGAAAGCTAATGTCATACTCCTTAGCAGCTATAAAATTTAAAAATTAAAAGTAAATCATTAAAAAGTAAACCATTACTTGATTACATAATGCAGAATCAGCACTCCCAATTTTTTCTAAAAGATAAGATTTTATCATCTGCCTACTCACCTTATAACAATCTAAGATTATAAGATTCTAAAATGTTACACATTAATTACATTTCTCTGATCACTGAATAACAATACCCATAACTCATTTTTCAATTTTATTTGCTTTTTTATTTTCTATATTTAGAATAGCTATATCTGATGTTCTTTTTTTCATTCTTGCTAGTAACAGAGCAACAAAATCAATGATCATATTGTGGTACTTTATTAACATTGATTTGAGGTTCAGCTTTTGATTTCTTGGTATTTTCATACTTTTTTTATAATAACTGCCTTTCAAAGGTATTATGTTAGGGTTCTGTCTTTTGTTCTTTTAGCATTCTAGGGGAGTTAGAGGTTTAAGTTTCCTGAATGATTATCCTTTCCTTTTAAAGAAGTGTTGATGAAGCAGGACGGTTTTTGAGAAGGAGGGAGCATCTGGTGGGCAGACTTTCTTCCACAAGTTATGGGGAGAAGAGTATGGCATCACACACATGCCTCTAAAAATTGGCCCATGTTCTACCTTTAGCACATGTGCTAGAAGTTGCTGGTCCCTGACTTATTCTTTCTACTTTTTATGTGACTGTTTTTGCTATGTGATTCTTTTCTTTTTAGAACGTCCACAATTTGAGCAACTGTATTGGTTATCTCACTTTGGGTTTTGATTTTTTTATATAAAGGTAGGTATTTATTGTTCAGGAGAAAAGTACAGAAAAATCGCATTGTCTGAAAGAGTAGGAGTGCTGCATTTAGAATCATGATCAAAAGTTCAGAGATATAAAAGATGTTTGATTATCTCAGCACTGTTATGTTCAAAAAATAATACTGAATATAATGTATTTTTTAAATCTGCAAAAATTTCAATGTGATACATTTTAATAATGCTGACAGAATTTCATAATTGTAATATATCCTTAATAAAGCACATATATAATTTTTCAATGGCTGCCAGACAGTTACATTTTTCGCAAATAAATAATGAGTAATATCCATTGTAGTTCTTTTTGTGATGGCAAAAGAACTGGAATCTGAAGGAGTATTCATCAATTGGGGAATGACTGAACAAGTTATAGCATATGAATGTGGTGGAATACTATTTTTCTGTAAGAAATTATAAAAGTGAATGATTTTAGAGAAACCTGGGAAGATTTGTATGAACTGAAACAGAGTGAAGCAAGCAGAACCAGGAGAATAATTCATATATTAAACCACATAATTGTATAGATAGACAACTCTGAAAGGCTTAAGAATTTTGATCAATACATCGATCAGCCACAATTCCATAGGATTCATGATGAAACATGTTACCCATCTCCCTAGAGGTGATGCACTCAAAAGTGCAAATTGAGACTTTTTTTGGGACATACACAGTTTAAGAATGTGTTTTTCTTAAGGCCATGCTCCTGTTTATAACAAAGTTTCTGGGTTTTTTGCTTTCTCACTATGGGAGGTGGGGGAAAGTAGAGAAAGCAGAAGGAGAGAATAATGATCTGAAAATAAAATTGAGTTTGAAAAAAATTTTAAGAAAAAAAAAAAACTGATAATTGTCATCCTGAAAAAAAAACATATAGAAAGAGAGTGAGGAATATGCTCAATTTATAAATAGTTTAAAACTTTACATTTCATTCAAGATTCCAATCCATTGGTAAATAGTTTATATTATTTGCAATAGTAGTCTCAATGATACCTTATTTTTATTTTTCACATGAATTGTTCAGAGCATGCATAGATATTATCTACTTGCTTTCTGTTGATGATGGGCAGAACTTTGGCGGCCAGCTTCTGGCCAAATATAATTCATCTCTGTGGACACCCTAATTAGATGTTGACCCAGAAGAACTTAGGGGACTATATAAAAGAATATATAGTTTCCCACTACATTCTCTTGACTATAACTTTCCAGGTGACAAGATGTAATTCCAGTGGGTCTTTCTTTGACCAATATAATGGTAACCCATAGCCATCACCTTATGTGGAGTGGAGACTCAACTAGATGGGCTCATACCACTGCCCACTTTGCTTCTCTTTTGTGTTTTTTTTTCTTTTAGAAGGTGACCCTGTGAGTTTTGAAAAATCTGGCTGTCTGCAAGTGATGGTAGCACTATTTATCAGAGCAGTAGGGGTCGCAAGAGCAGGTTGGCAATAAGAGAAGCATCTGCATTAGAGTGGACAACACCAGAAGACATGTAAAGTATGGTCTATTTTGCCAGAAATTTGTACTGGGAATTAATGAGACAATGCCCAGTGGAGATGAAATGTAAAATGACTAATTAGTGCTTTGCAAAAACTATTTTGTATCCCAATGAGGCTTCTCCAATAGTTTCCCAACAGACTATCACATCACTTCTAAGTTACTGAATTCTGTTTTAATAATTCTGTAATGCACACCATGATTCTTTTTAATAATTATCACTGCTTTCCACATCAGAATAAACTTCCTGTCCTATACCTGACTCATGCTTCTACCTTGGATACTTTTGTTTCTTCCCTCTGCCTGTTTTGGGGAAAATACAGATGTGCTGTGACTTTTATTATAATTCACATCATCCCTGCATGGAGGGGGAGGAGAGGATGTTAGTGAGATAAAGAAGATGAGAATGAGAAGCCTAATTCCTTAAGTGGAAGTTAGACTTCCCAGAGCTGAACACAGAGAAACTGCAATAGCTAGCAAAGAGTCAGGGAGTGGTACCAGTGAGTAGCATCTGGCTCTACACTAGAATTTCTTTCTTTTCTGGGTTTAATTTTTTGTTATCGTTCTTTTTTTTACATTACTGTCCCTTCCCATGGACAATTCTCTATCCCAAGAGCCTTCCCTTGTGACAATTAAGTGCAATCAAGCAAAACAAATCAATATATTGCCCATGCTTGAAATGCATGCCTCATTCTACACCAATAATCCATTCTTCTCTGCTGAAAGGCAAGAGGAATACTTCATCATCAGCATTTTGAAGTCATGATTTTAATAGTAGTTAGGTAGTGCTATGGATAGAGTGCTGGGCTTGGAGTCGGGAAGACTCGAGTTCAAATCTAGCCAGGATACTGCTCTATGTGATTCTGGGCAAGTCATTTGACCTCCATCTGCTTCATTTGTAAAATGTTTCCCCATCTGTATAACAGGGATGTTAATAATAGCATCTATTTCTCAAAATTGTTATGAGGATCAAAGAAATCATAATTGTAAAGTGCTTAGTATAGTGCCTGGCACATAGCAAGCACTGCTTAGCTATTATTAATTGCTATTATTATTATGACTGATGGCTACATTAAAATTCTGGAGTTTTTCCAATGTCATTTTGTTTAACATTACTGTGGTCATTGTATAAATTATACTTCAGGTTCTGTTTATCTTGTTCTATATCAATTCATATAAGTCTGCTCAAATTTCCCTGAGTTCTTCATATTCGTAATTTCTTATAGTGAATTGTGTACCATTACATTCACATACCAAAATTTGCACATAGCTTATTTTTCCCCTACTGTTTAATCTTTTAAAATACCACCTACGTAAACTAAGAGTCTGAAGATGTATGACTCATTTCAGAAAGCAGAAGACTATGGAAGATCGTCAAGGGAGACCTTTAAATCTTTGTTTATTAGGTAGGTGGACTGTTACATGAGAAAGCTAGAGTCCATAAAACATAAATAGCAGATATAGTGATATGAGACTGCCTCAGGTTTCCATTTAGTAAAAGGATTATTAAAAAAATTCTTCCTAGTTATTTATACTACTACATTTAGCAGAATTTCTTCTTTTAATCATATTTTTATTTGAGGATATATACACTAAGCACAAAGAAATATATTAAAACTCAAATCTTGGGGGGCAGCTGGGTGGCTCAATGGATTGAGAGCCAGCCCTAGAAACAGGAGTTCCTAGGTTCAAATCTGGCCTCAGACACTTCCTAGCTGTGTGACCCTGGGCAAGTCACTTGACCCCCCCATTGTCTAGCACTTACCACTCTTCTGCCTTGGAGCCAATACACAGTATTGACTCCAATTAAAAAAAAACCTTCAAATCTTATGCAGTAAATTCAAAATTAATGCTGGTGAAGAAAATCCATGTTACTAAGTAAAAAAGAAATTTTAAAATGAATTTAAGTAGTGGCTATATCTGCTTGGAAGAGTCCACTAGAAATCTCTTTTCTTCTGGTATACATATTTCCTCCTAGTGGAAGGTGAGGGGAAGAAGTGACTTACAGAGTAATACCAGTAAATTGATGGACAGAGCTCTGGAGTGGGCTACTGAAGCTGAGTAACTGCTAGTCATAACATTCAAGTCTAGAGAGCTAAGTGAGGGCAAATCTATAATACTTAGTACCTAAATGGATATGCAAAGTTGAAGTTATGGAAGCATCAAAGATGAATCTCAAGCCTAGATTATTAGGAAAATGATGGTACTAAGGGGAAAAAGAAAAAAACAAGCTTGTCTTAAAAGTAAAATGAAATGTGGTAAAAGAAACAGAAAAGATCTCCCAATCACATGGGAACTTGGGGATTGAAGGGGTGAGAGAAGAAACATGGTTGTGAGCTTAGGTTAACTAGGATATCAGTGTACAATGATTCTATGTGCTCATTGCCAGTATTCTGATTCATTAAAATACAGAATACAAAAGATGGAGTAAAAAGAGAATGCAGAGACCTTTATGTTAGCAATAATTTTTAAAACCACTGAAGGGTCTTGGATATTAAGAATCTCAAATCTTAACAATGAAATTCTGGACTTGGAATCAAGAAGAGCTGCCTCAGACTCTTACTAGCTGCGTGACCCCCTATCCTTTCAGTGCCTCCATTTCTAAAAGGAGAGCATTGGTCTTGATGATCTCTCAGGGTCCTACCAAATCTAAATCAATGATCATATTATCTACAGATGCATAAATTTTCAGAAGGAAAGAAAATTGTCTTATAATTTCAATGAATCTGTGATCTCCATGTACATATTTCCTGCAGTACTACAGATCCCAACATGCCTATCCATTCTGATCAACTCTTACTCATGTCCTTTTACAAGTTGACCACAGGGAGGCCCCTCAATAGGCTGGAGCACTTTCTCCAATTCTATTGGTATCACTGGGCTACCAGGTGGAGCACATAGGATGCTCACTGGTTATCCCTCAATCTGTATGACCAGCCCATTTTTTTTTGGTTACATGTTATTTACATTGCTTCTTCCTTCTAATTCCTTGTTGGTCATGGATCACACCTGGCTCACACTCATCTGCCTTCTGTTGTTCTTTAAATGATCCTCACCTTCAGTTCTTTAGAGGTTGGACTAGTCTATGACTTACAGTCAAACAATATCACTGGAAGAAGAGTGATATTAAAAAATATGGACCTTTTGGGCAGCTATGTGGCTCAGTAGCTGGAGAGCCAGGCCCAAAGAAAGGAAAGGAGGTCTGTCCTGGGTTCAATTCTGATCCCAGATCCTTTCTAACTGGGTGACTTTGGGTGAGTTACTTAACCCCAATTACCATGCTTCTGCCTTGGAACCAAGAGTTAATATTGACTCTAAGGCAGAAGGTAAGAGTTTGAAAAAATATGCACCTTTCTTTCAAGAAGTTTATAGCCATTAAAAGAATGTTAAAGTTTCACCAAAGTATCCAACCTGCTCTCTTATATTGTTCAATTCTGAACCTATCCTGTTGTCTTTAATGTGTATATATTTTTTCACTTAAAAATTTATAGTTATGGGGGCAGCTGGGTAGCTCAGTGGATTGAGAGCTAAGCCTAGAGACAGGAGGTCCTAGATTCAAATCCAGCCTCAGACACTTCCCAGCTGTGTGACCCTGGGCAAGTCACTTGACCCCCATTGCCCACCCTTACTCTTCCACCAAGGAACCAATACACAGAAGTTAAGGAACCAATACACAGAAGTTAAGGGTTAAAAAAAAGATAATAAACCCTTAAAAAAATTTATAGTTATTAAAGTGAACATCTAGATTAGTAAATATTGATGTTCTCTTCATCTTAAAAATGGACATAATATTATTAATAATACAAATCTAGATATAATGTTAAGGTCTGTACTTACCTGGGATGCCTTTCCCTCCTTGAGATATCTTGACAATAGATCATTTTTAACATACTCAAAATGTTGTTGCCTCATAAACCTTTCCCCTACAGATCTGATCTAGTCCAACAGCTTCTTCTAACTACCTGGCTTATTCTATTGCGATAGGCTCCTAACTGATATAATTTCCCCAAGCTTCTTCCTACTCCATTCTATCCTTCTTAAAACTGCTATAGTGATTTTCTTAAAGTTCAGTTCAGGCTCTGGGAATTCTCTGCCAACTCTATCATTTCTATCTCTACAACATTGCTTGTGTCCATCCCTTACTCTCCACTCAAAGACACTGCTATGTGGTGACTGAGGAAACAAAGGTTCCATCTTCTGAGCATATTGATTTCTTAAGGTATGCATGGCAATTGCCTACTAATTTGGGACAAGTCCCCTCTCTCAGTTTAGTGCTGGACCCCAAATACAGGGGAGACAGAATTTTATACATTAAAAGAAATTAATCAAATAAGATAAATTAATTTAAAGAAAATAATACAAATTAGGCAATCTGATTTTTAATAGGATGAAAAATTGAAGACTTTCTAAGTTAGGAGGGGAGAATAAATAGGTGATTCCCTGAATTCAGAAAAAGAGGTGTCCCACTCCCCAGTCATCAGTAAACAATCAAAAGAACATAGAAACAACTGATTAATTAGTGTGGGGCCAATTTTCAGATAAAACACGAGTGGCTTGAGATGTACAATTATGAGAAAACTCCTTGCATTAATCTTAGGATCTGACTGCCTTTCTGGTCAACATAACCTATGTTTTTGGTTAAGGGCCTCTAAACAACAGGTACAGGTGGTCTAGTTTTCCAGTCACACAGGGCTAGGTTCAAATAATTCAATAAGTTTTCTTCCCCCTAATTCCCACAATTAAAGTTTTCTCTCAGTACAAAATTTGGAAAGATAGGGAACTGAGCTAACTCCAGAACTGAGTCATAAGATGGAATCAGTGTATTTTGCTCATTTCCTTCTACCACTTGCTGTCCTAATTCTCTTCATTTTTCAAACCCTTTTGATTTCTGAGGGATTAATGGTGGGAAAAACACTGGTATATCAGACTATTTACCACCTGGAGGGAGGGAGAGAATCTGAATCATGAAATATTCAAAAACAATTGTCAAAAAATGTTTCTATGTGTAATTTTTTAAAAAAGGGTTTTTTTAAAAAGTAAAAACAGATAGACATTTATGAGAAGTGGGGCTCCCTCCATGGATCACTTATATATAAAGTCAAATTTAGGTGGTTTTTCATGTATTCATAATCAGAATCACCTAAGACAGATTACAGATGAAATTACTTAGAGGGCTCAAAATGGATTAATTTTGTGAAGGGATTTACATGTCACCAAGACAACCAAGAAAATTTAAAACATAAATACCATGAAACAAAAGGCCCCATCACTTTTCACCTGGAGTATTACAACAGTTTACTAACTGATCTCTCTGCCTCCAATTTCTCTTTACTATTATAATCCAAACTCCCCATACTTGCTAAACTGATTTCCTAAAAGGACAGGCCGGACCATGGCACTCCCTTCTACCCAATAAACTCTAGTGACTCCCCATTATCTTTAGGATAAAAAATAAGCTACTTTGGCATTTAAAGCTCTTCCTAAACTGGCCCCTTCCTATTTTTCTAGTCTTCTTACACATTCCTCTTTTCCACATACTCTGTGGTACAGTCACACTTGCCCATTTTTTTTGTTCTTTACACATAACCCTGGCTCTATGCCACTGGCTGTCTGGAATGCCTGGAAATGTCCTCTCTCTTCACCTCTTCTTGGAATTGCTGGCTTCTTCCAAGACTTAGTTCGAATACTCCTTTCTACATGAGGTTTTTCCTAATCCCCTTAGCTGCTAATTCCTTTCCCTCTAACAGACCCTTTTATAGTTTATTGAGCAGGGGAGTTAGTGATGTGAGTACATTTTTAATTCAGTTATCTACAATAAGCCCACTTATTTATTAGAGCAAAGATTGAAATTTGGAAAATTTACCATGTTCAATTAAAATGCTCACATTTGTACCTATTTTAAAAAATTAATGCCAATTATTTTAAACGAATGAAGGACAATACAGGTTATAGCTCCCTCACTGACGTTTTACTATTATAAATGAATTGCCCTAAGAAGGAGATGAAAAGAATCTAGAAAGTGCCTTAGTCAGCAATACTTGATTCATCTGGTGAAAGGAGAGACAGGGTAGTCAATGGCAAGAGTCCATCAGTCAGTCAAGTATTTATATTTCTGCCTGGCACATAATCCTAGATGGAGAAGCTCCAAAGAAAAAGTTAAAAAATTCCCTGCTCTGAAGGAACTTCCATTCCAACGGAGAATCGTGGATATAATAGGGGCACATGCAAACTACATACAAAGCAGATTCCAAAAGCTAACTTACTGCCTTTAGGATGTGAAAGAAACTATTCTTTTCTGTCTGTTTAAATCCTTCGCAATCTGGCTTGAAACCACCTTCCCAACCTTGTTAAACATTAGTTGTCCCTCCCATATTCTCTGCCTAGACGTGATGCTTTTCTGTGGCCATACCCCATGCCTGGAACATCCGTCTTCTACCTCCCCTGAATCCCACCCCCCGAATGTCAGTTCCTTGTGGGAAATGTTGGTTTTATTGTTCTTTGTATACTCTGCACCTAACATAGCACCTGGCAGCTAGTAGCTAATTAGAATAATGGCTAGCATTTATAGAGAGCTTGAAGGTTTACAGGGTACTTTACATATGTTATTACCCATAAGTAATAAAAAGTTATTATCTATGAGGTAGGTGCTATTATTATCTTACAGATGAGGAAAGTGAAGTTGGAAGCTCATGTCAGAGACTGGCATTCTGCTTGCATCCCCCGCAGTTAGCCCTGTGCCTGGCACATAATGAACACTTAATAAATGAATAAATAAAAATGATAAATAAATAGAATTGATACTAAGACAGAAGGTAAACTTTATTTTAATGGGGCAGCTAGGTAGCATCGGGAATAGAGTGCCAGGTCAGGAGTACCTGGGTTCAAATCTGACCTCAGATACTTCCTAGCTGCATGACCCTGGGCAAGTCATTTAAACCCAGTTGCCTAGCACTTGCCACTCTTCTGCCTTAGAACTGATACTAAGACCAAAAGGAAAGATTCATATTAGAGATAGGCATTAGAGTAGGACTTTGTGGAATAAATAAAATTCACTTTCAAAACTGCTGAAGATAGGATTCTCATCTCAAAATGAATGATTCCAACAGCTATGAGAAAATGTTTTGATTGCATACTTTGCAACATTAATAAGAATAAATGATGAAAGTTCTCCCCCTCCCCCATTCCACAAGTCTTCTTCATGCAATCATTAAGTTTAATAGTCTGAAGGCATCTTAGTTCCTTACTGCCAAAATCCAGCAATGTTAATGATTAAAAGAGCATCTGTCTGGATTAGTGTAGAGACAACCTTCTGTCTTCTTTAGCTGGGATCTCTGATGAAGAGGATATGTGGCAAGATGATGCAGAAAATAAGATCATTAAATGCTGGCAGCACTTTGGGATAATTCATTAGTTCAATACGCCATTTCCTAATTGTCTAGTAGAAACCGAACTTAAAATTATATCGTTAAATTGGGGAAAAATTACAAACTCCATTCTTAGTTTTGTTTTCCAAATTAAAGTAACAGCAGTTACTTCATATGCATTGCACACAGTAGGTGTTTATTAAAATGTTTGTTTCATTAGATTGAAGAATCATTTTCTCTTAGACCAAGAGGTCCCTAAAGCTTCAAGAACAGCATTAAGGGAATAGTGACAAGAAATGTAAAAAGGAAACTCAGACTGGAATTAAAATGAAGTATGATTATAAAAAGCTCTATATTCTAAACTAGTCTTCCAATTTAGCAAAAGATATTCTCAGCCCTCAAAAGATCTCCCATTCTATATCTTGCCATCTGTTTTTCTGCTTGCTGACAGAATTAAGGTCTTCTTGCAGTATTTCAGTAAGCTCAACAAGGGTTTCCCCGACCTATTTATTATGACCAAATCCTGAGACACATATACCTAACTTATGAATATCCCTTTCATATGATCTCATATCATCTCTCTTACCCACTCCTATGGAAGTCATTCCACTCCCTCTCCCAAATAACTCAATTATCCCAGGTCACCTTTGGCCTGTTGATTTATTTTCCCCTTTAGGCAGCAGAAACATACAATACTCCCATCTTTTCTTCTATTTTTTTTGCCATTCCAGTTCAGACAATTTTACCTCAATCTTCTTTTTCACCAGTACTACTTCACCTCTACCACATAAAGCCCCTTTCTCCTTTATCTCTTTCTTCTATCTAACTCTTGGCTAGCTTCCCTAGGAAAGTCCTTTTTCCTTCTATTTGTTCCATTTGTGACCTAAAAAAAACACACCCTAGTCATGGCTGATAAACACAAATATATTAACAGAGATACATCCATACCCTGGTAAAGAAAAGATAGGCATTTTAAAAGGAAATTAGATTTTTAAAATACATCAAAGGTAAAAGTTAGAAAAATCCATTCCTTGTTAAATTTGTCTTTCTGTTTCATTTATTAGAGAGACAGTGATGTTAGTGGAAACAGTACTATATTTGGAATTAGATGATTTGCATTTGAATATGCTGCTTATTAGCTGTGTAACCCTGGGCAAATCACTTAACCTCTCTGAACCTTGGTTACATCATCTCTTTTTATGAAAGGGGATGAAAATACTTTTATGCCTACCTCACAAGGTTATTGAGAAGAAAGAGCCTTATAATCTTAAAGGGTTGTTATTTTTGTCCTAGGTTTTTTTTTTTCATCATCATCGTACAGTATTTCTACTTGTGCTCTGGGTTAAAAAGGCTCTTAAACTAGCCTGAGAACCTAACTGCTCTATAAAAACATAATAAAATAAATCCCATTATGTAGAATAATTTCTAAAGAAAATGCATTCCAGGTTCCAAACAAACAACTTACAAATAAACCTGGACTTCTTCTAGGTGGCAGCACACAACAGTGGGGGAAGAGGGGTAGAGAAAGGGTCCTGATGTCAAAGAACCTGGATCTAATCATTTCTTGAACACTTAATCACTACATGACCCCTCACAAGTGATGGTACCATATCGGGGCTTTGGTTTTCTCATCTGTAAAATGAAAGGGTTGGACTAGGTGGCTTTTGAGGTTCCTTCCTGCTTTAAATCTATGACTCTAATGCATACCAGAATATTCCATATTAAAGACAAATATAGACATTTATCTATTCTATCAGGAATTAGTACAAGAATTTGCTTAGATCCAAATGTGGGTTAGCATTGTAATTAACTAGAAAACAGGAATTAGAAAAGAATTTTAAAAGTATATCATTTTACATTTGGATTTTGTCAGTAAGATTTATCTCACCAAACCACCCAGTAATTTCTGCTATATATTTACCAAGGCTGCATGTGTGGCAAAGCAAATGTTTTATTATTATATTCATATTTTAAATATTTTAACCCTATCATATGTTTCTAAAAACACTTACCTTTTGGTTTTTTGGTTTTTTTTTAAACCTTTACCTTCTGTCTTAGAATCAATATTGTATTGGTTCCAAGGCAGAGTAGCAGTAAAGGCTAAGCAACGGGGGTTAAGTGACTTGCCCAGAGCCACACAGCTTGGAAGTACCTGAGGCCAGTTTTGAACCCAGGTCCTCCTAACTCCAAGCCTGTCTTCTTCAGAAAAGTCTTACATGGCTTTTAGATTTATTCTCAGTAACCAACTTAGTTTCTTGTAGGAGTGTTTTCCATATGATCATACCCATTAGATTTACATCCAGCATTGTCTTCTACTAATTGCAATGCTGCTGCCTTTATACCAACCAACATGAAGAATTTTTGAGAAATGGGGCTAGGATAGGCAGCCTGACTGTGAGTGATTAGTGTCAGCTTGTTGGTTACTCAATTTTCCATGGGAAGACCAAAGAGACATCAACATTTTATGATTAAACAAGATTTTTAAATTCCACTCCCAGGTTATGGAATTCCCTGTGGATTGATGTTTTAGAAGTCTGCAGGAAAGCCAAGGACTAAAGTCACCATGGAGATTGGACGTGGGGAAATATCTTCTGATCTATATATAAAGAGTTCTTCCATCTCCAGATACAGTAAGAAAAAGCACATAATATTACAAGTGACATACAATAGTAATGGTAATAACATTGTTAAAAAATCCTTCAAAAGAATTGTTACCTGTACACATGTGAGCACATAAATACAATTTAATACATCTTATAGAACACAAGATCAAACAAATAAACACATTGACTATGGAACTGATTAATATTCAAGGTGTTTATCTATGACAAAATATAATATGAATGAAAATTAAGAGTTTGTGTTCATAACACATGCAAGCCACAAACCATAGCTTTCATTCTAGAATCAGTATAACAGCAAATTATAATATCCAGGTCACATTAAAAAAACTCAGATCCCCTTTGTCCTTTGAAGGGGAGTTAAGTCAGAATTTGTACTTTGTGAAACCTGTGTCAGTAAGTAAATTTTACTCTTTTTTTGGACCAAAAAAAAAATAAGTACATTTTTGTACCACATCCCTCATTAATTCCAAAGCAAGCTTTCCTGGGATATTTCATCATCTCAGACTTCACTGCAACCCCATCTCATAGGTTACCTCTTTAATGAATTGTATTTTCCTGCCTTTATGCACAGAGCTAGTAATGATTAGAACTAAAACAGAGTTAATTACAGTACCTTTCAAGCAAGGTCCTAAATTTAGTTCTTTGTTCAGCCTACTGTGATTGTGGATGAATCACAGGAGTCCTTAAAACAAGATACACAGAATTCGGTTTAATTATGCTCTGGGGTGGAAGCTTTAGCCTATAGACATTTATATCATTAAAGAAAAAGTGAGACTATATAGTGGAGGAGCAGGGAAGCATTTGTTATTTATGACTGTGGCAAACTAAAAGTTTCTGATGCTAGCAAGGTCTCAAAAATGGCAGTAATTGAGACAAATGGACTTTATGATCACAAAGGAGATTTCAGCAACTGTGGTGTTAATTAAGAAAAAGAAGAGAAAGAGAAAGCATTAGCAAAACTGCAGTAGCTCTTTAAAAGCCAAGAAAAGCAAGGCTAAAGTAAACATGTGAGACAAGGCTGCAGTTTGAGCCATCTGGCCCTGCAGGAGAGCAAGAGGGAACCCCCTGACTCACCTCTGCACATTACACTTTCAGCTGAATCCCTGCTCATTTCTCTCATTCTCCCTTCCCCCTTCTCCACTCCCACCCCAGGGATCCAGGTGCCTGCCGCTAATGAGACTAATTAACATTGATGCAAGGAACATATGTTACCCTCCATCCTTCAGTAAAGTGTAAGGCTAGTTAGATATTTAAAAAGGGATTATAATTTGGGGGGTGGGAGGTGGTTCGGACCAATGAGCTCACCGGAGTGAGAATTCCCAATGTGGAAGCTCCTTCCACTACTGCAAATGGGATACTCTTTTATAACTTTATTACAGACTTATAATCTATTTCTTTTAAAACATGCAAAATGTGGCACCTTTCAAGCCCACCAAGATTCACAGGATGGACTTTCCCCTTTTATATTTTCTTGCTTTGTAAAAAAAGACATTTTTTTTTTGTTTTCTGGGCTTACAATTTTGTTTCCAAAAATACAGAACTAGTGAACAAAGAATGTTCCTTATCCAACTTGGACATCCTCCATAAAAGACTATGAAAATTCCTATTATGATCAGGTTATGAGACAATGTTGCTAGGAGCGATGGGCCATACAACTGTTCCCTTGCTCCATTTAAAAGGGCACATTATTCCATAGGCCATTGAGCAAATGCTTGCCTAATGGTTCTCCGAGGTATAGAATCCTGTTTTCACAATTTGTCACCAACTATTCAAGGAACTAATATAAAACAAGCATGGGCAAATTGAGATCTCAATATTCAAATAAAGATTAGTTTATAAATGACAAAGTATGTGGCCAGCTGTCTGGGCAGTAACTAGGGTGGAGCTATGCCCTGGGCATCAAAATTTAGAGCACCAAAAATTCAGACTTGAGTTTAGTACCTAGTTAACAAGGTTTTGTTAAATAGGATGGTTGAGGGTCACCCAAGAGGGAATAGACAGATGCATGGCGGTGCCTTGCCTGGACAGCCATAAATTAAAAAGGAAGAATTGTGCAGAAGTTGTGTAAAAGATGTCAGAGAGATGTATGATGAAGAAAAGGTGCATAACTGGTCTGTATGAACTGATGCAGAGTAAGGTAAGCAGAACCAAGAAAACAATATAGTAGCTACAACAATGTAAATGGCAAGAACAATGGCATCCTCCCCCTAAAAATGTAACAAAATTATAAGGATCAAGTGAGACTCAAATGAAGACATATGAGAAGATGCACCCCCCCAAGCTACTCCTCTGTGGAAGGAGGAAGCTCACAGATGTTGCACATTGCACCAATATTTTCAATTTTCTTTTCAGTGTCTTGATTGGTTGTGCTGACATTTTTTCCCCTATAAAAATACTATTTGTCATACTGCTGGATGGTTTTATGGGAAGGGTAAGAAGGGTATACATAGGATAGCTATGATGATGTAATAATCAGAAATTATTAATAAAAACTTATTTTGTTAAAAAAGAGAGAGAAATAACAGAAGATTAAGAATAATGAGAAAAGTGGATTCAGTTCTACCTGTCAATTGCTAGTGAAGGGTTTAATAAGTCAGGAATCCTTTTTTTTCTTAAACTATGCTATCACAATGTTTGTGGAATAACATCTTCCTCTTCACAAAATTTTCTTTGAGTGTGTTTAAAACCAAGCAGAATTATAGGATCATTCTGACAGTTCTGAATCATGGTTTTTAGCATTTTTCTAACTCTACTTCTATTTAATATAATGAAAAGTTTAATTTTTCCAAGCTGCATTTTCAGAGACAGATCAGCACCGCCTACTACCAAATCCTGACTAAGAAATGCCTTTCAGCAAAGGAACATTTGAACTATTTCTACACTGATAAGGCAAGACAAAATTTGGGATGAAATCCTTCTTAGAGTATTTTTAAAGTTAAATATACCTGGCAGATCCATCTGGCGTCACACAATTCCCCCCCAAACTGTCTACACTACTATGGTAGATTCCCCTTTGTGAAATAAAGCAAGTTATTTCATGCCCAGTTAAGTCTCTTTTGGTGGAGAGAGGTATGATATGGTAGCCAAAAGGAGCAAATGCAATCTTAGGTTGCATTAATCCAGGCATTGTGCTTCAGGACTAGTGAAATAATAAACTCACTGATTAGGACACATCCAAAGTATTGTCTTTAGTCCTAGGAACTATATTCTAGTTATCAGTTACATTGATGAGATGGAAAGCATCAAGAAGAGGGTAATAAGAATGGTAAAGAACCACTCTGAGTTCCCACCTCTAAAAATATATTCCTGTTACTCCCTTATCCCTACCTAGATTAGTTCAATCTTATTGAAGATCTTTTCTCTCTGCTTTGACATTCCTCTGAACATATTTATATATCTTCATATGTCTTCTCTCTTGTTTCATCGTTTTTCAGTCATATCCGACTCTGTGACCCTATTTTGGGCTTTTCTTGGTAGAAATACTGGTATGGTTTACCATTTCCTCCTCCAGATCACTTTATATCTAACATTTTTTATTTATTATCTCCATCTCTAAGCTATCTTTTTCATATTTATCTTGTATCTGGGTTACAAATGTTACTTATATTCTTAACTGAACTTTTAAGCCAGAAGCCATCAAATATGTATATTTGGTTTAGATACTAACCCAAATGAATTCATCCATCTATATCCATTGGTTTGGTTTTTTTTTCAATAAGAGTTTTCTCATGGGCCTCACATAAAAATATGATAAACAGTTGGAATTGATTTTTCCAAAAGATATTATTATACACCAACTCTCATCTTCAATATTCAAATCCAATAATGTTCATGAACTGAATCCAAGAGACAGCATGTCCCAATATTTTACTGTGTGTGGCACCCTGGAAAGTGATCAAAATTTTGTTACAGAAACTATCATTTTATAATTCTTGCCTAACAACTGTTTTTAAAAAGTTAGCCCTCTCCCCTTCTTTGAAGAAAAGTTTTGCTTAAATCGTGTGCCTAGGGCAACTGGGTGGCTCGGTGGATAGAGAGCCAGGTCTGGAGTCAAGAGGACTTGGGTTCAAATCTAGCTTCAGATACTTCTTAGATATGTGACCCTGGGCAAATCACTTAACACTAATTGCCTAGCCTTTACTACTCTTTTGCTTTAGAAATGATTATTGGTTCTAAGACACAAGGTAAGGACTTAAAAAAAAGTCATGTGTCTGAAACTTTTAGATATGTGTGACTAATCACTTGTTAATGTGCTATCTTTTCACTGTCTTCCTTTAACAGTATTGTCTTAATTGGATGATTACAAAGTTTTGTAAGCCATGGATTCAGCTGGCATTGTCTTCTCTGAGAATGTCTGTGAAAACCCATCGTATACCTGTGCAGTTTCAGACCAGCATTATTTACTGTGGTATCAAAGGACCTCAAACCTTTTAAGAAGCAATAGAATGTTTTCTAATTTTAAAGAATATTAGCAGACGCTATTTATTGTCCTAAATAATACTTCCCTGAGAGAAAGATTATAAATGTCAATATAAAACAACCACTCTTCACTTGTGGTTGATATAACCTTATTTTACATTCTCCGATTGGCCAAAATTGCATCTAACTGAACAATAAATCATCTCTCAAGTCTTCGCTGGATGATGAGGCAATATACTGTTGCCCTTTCTATAAACAGCAGTGTACTTTTGTTTCATTTACACAAACATGTAAAACATTTGTTCTGATTTACGTAAGCTAATGCAATCATTTGCTTAGTAAGGGAATACTCATGGGGAAATGAGAGTGGCCATTGAAATTGAATGCTCCTCAGAGGAACAAAAATAACATCCGTGAGTGTTCATATAAAGCTTTATGGTTTACCATCACTTAAAAGGGAATGGAAGAGGTTCATGTAGGATGTGAACAGGCTATAGTGTATTACAAATAAGTACAAACTTCACAAGTTCTGAGGGTCCTAATCTTAACTCCTGCTCCTGAGGCAGGTCCACAGAGGCTAGCTAGGTAACACTTTCCCCAGGAGGTTCTAAATAGACCTCTGAGAGGCAATGGAGTGATTCTCTATTTGGGCTTGAGCTCTCAAGGCTATCAGTTGATAACCAATTCAATCTGTGTCTTTCTAAGTAGATTTTAAGGGGGGAAAAAAGGTATTTACTAAAATGGTCCAATAAGAAAGGTTGATGCAAAGTATCTACCCCAAAACATTTGTGACTTATTTTCCCATAAGTATGTACTGAATCCAAAGAAAAGGAGGTGGCAGGCTTGAAGAACAGATATGAAAAAGAGCAGTTCCTATTTGCTGAAAGTTGTTCTTTTCTTTATGGAAAGCAAGAAGTTTCCTTTAAGCATGATGTAGTTTGTTTGCTGGGACTCTTATAGTGCTGTTGAGTCTAGTCGTCTTTGGCTCCTAATGGTGCAAACACTATTGCCAATTACTCTGTAGATGAGTCTAGGGTCAGGAAGGGAAAGTTGAAGGTCCAGCATCCTCCAGACCCTTTAAAGATGACAAGGTCCCTTTTTGATCAAAGAAGGTGAGGGAGTAGGAGACCTAGCCAAGGCAGGAAATATGGTATCTCCTCCCCTCATGGCAGTTATTCCTCAAAGATGTGCTAAAGAACCACCCTTGTTCTAGTTTCTGGAATCTGCCCCATATTCTGGAATCTGCTTTCATATAGTATCTGTATGGTATAACAAAGTTCTGCAGCCAATTGGAATAAATTGCCCGGCAGCATTTCGCTTCAAATGGGTTTTAAAGACTTTTTTGCATTTAGTCCAAGGGTCATGACTGATTGAAATGGATTGATCGAATATCTTATCAATCTTTAAGTAGGGATGGAGTTGAGTAAATCAATTACCTGACCCTTACACAAGAAATTATGAAAAATCCATGTAAAGGATAGCAAATAAGTATATTGTTGAAAAATAGGATAGGCTGGTTATGTTACAGTGGTGAGAGTGACGGATTACTGATATGAAGTCCACTTACTCCAGAGGGTTGGGGCTTGCCAGGAGAGATATCATTTGAGGTTACCCAGAACCACTAATTTACACACAAGCAGAGTCTTTGACAAGCTAACAGCCAACTTATGTCACAAAATTGGTTATATCTACTAGTATTATTTTGGTCAGTTAATCTAGGAATCTATTAAAAAAGGAAATTACATTCTTAGGAAGCCTAAGTTGGCTCCAAGAGATCACCGTTTCCTTTCTTCAGTGCACATGAACTCTTTGATAATTTGTTCTAGAACCAAACTCATCTCTCTCGCTTCTAGATTCAACCTTTCCCTCCCTTGTTTAAGAATCAAGATTTATCCATTTCCTATATTCTGATATCTCCCTTGCTCTCAAAGAACATAAAAGAATTATAGAATGTTAACAGATACAGATTCATTTAGCAACCTGGCATATAATTTGATCTGAACTTGGAGATTTATACTCATTTAAAATAGCAAATGCTAGAGTTGCATTTACTATTGAGATTATTTTAACATCATATTATTTCTAAGTAAAGCTTTGCATAATTTTGTAATTGAAGCTTGAAGCCTCTTTCTTCATTCCTTTGTCCTGACATTCTCTTACATTCCCTGCCCCAGAGCATCTTCTAAATTGGGATGATAGAAAATGAGATTTCAAACTCCATTTTGTTGGGTAAACAAAAACTAATTTAAACCAAGTATGTCTTCACACAGCAGGACAACATCCTTGGATCTCCCCATTGAAGCAAATGGGACAATGCCACTCCTAACTAGGCTTAACTTGATTTCTTCTTCTAGACATTAGAACCTTAGGATTGGGCATATGGCTTTCCATTTTTTCTGAAGCAATCAGGGAGAGACTGTAAAAAGTTATTCTTCCTTCTCATTAGGTATTCATCAATGAGAGATGTCTAGGGGAGGGATGGATAGTGAGCTTCCAAAATTATTTTTAAATTATTATTATTATTATTAAATTTAATAAATTAAATTTAAATTTAATGACTCAAGATGCTTAATGCCTTTGATCACTGAGAGAGATCACTGACCAATTAATTTATTGGTTCTTGCTAGCCTGGATCAATAAATTGATTTTCTTACCCAGAATCCACTCTCAGAATTTTTAATTATCATCCTATCAAAGCAGAGGTTCTAGTCAAGTGTATTTATGTATGTGTGTATGTATGCATACATGTATACACACCATTTTGGCAGCATGTAAAAGAAAACTAGATTTGGGGCTGAAGGGCCCGAGTTCTAATTCTATAAATGCTATTTACTCCTAATGTGGTACAGAAAATGTTAAATTTTTTCTCTGGACCTCAGTTTCTTTATCTCTAAAATTAAGATGCTGGCCTAAATCAGTAGTTCTCAAAATGTGGTCTATAGGGCCCTATGGAACTCTCAGGACCTTCCAAAGTATATGCAAGGACAAAACTATTGCCATAATAATAAGATATTTTTATAGATGTTTCCTAGACATCTGACTTTGGGCAAGTCACTTAAACCCTATTGTGAGATCTTAATTGTAAAGCGCTTAGTGCCTGTGGGAGAAGCTATATAGATGTTAGCTATTTTTGTTATTATTACACTTAGCACAGTGCCTGGCAAGTAGTACATGCAATACAAGTATTAGCTATTATTATTTCTATAACTCACATAAACAAAGATTCTCTGAGGGATTTTCAATTTTTAAGAGAATAAAGGAGTCTCAAGACCAGAAAGTTTGAGAATCATTTGTCTAAATAATCTCTAAGATGCCTATGGATCTTTGACCAATGTGTTATGTTTGAAGGTTCTCCCAAGTATAAGAGGGAGAAATATAGATATTGTATGGAAAATGACATAACTCAAGGTCATTGTAAGCAAATAAGATTCTGAAGGAATGAAGAAAACAAAATGCAAAAAAATTAACAAAATATTTCTCTAAATTATATCTTGGGTATTAGCATATCTATGGCTTTAGAATTAAGTGGAATATACCTTTATAATAGGCAAACAGGATTTTAAAAAGAATTTTAGAGGATCATAGCAATAAACTCAAGTTATTTTTATAAGTTTATCATTATATTTTTCATTCTCTTTCCACAGCACCAGAGTGAATTATCTCCATGTTTTCCTAGTTAAAGATGCATACAACACACAAATTACTCAGATCACAAAAGCTCCCTTAAATTTCCATCAAGATAAATGCAGAATAAAGAAAAAAGGAGAAAGAGAGAAGGGAAGGAGGCTTGAGAGCAAATTGATTCATTTGGTTTAATGTATAATTTAACAACCTAAAGAGAAACCACATAGAAATTTAAATAAGCATCTTTAAAATGAAGGACAAAATGTCATTTTAAAGCGGCAAGTAAAGTGAAAAGCACATTGCTGCTTTCATTGAGGATAAGGTATGTTGTGTACCTCTATCCAGGTCCTATTCCAGAGAGCATTCAAAATTTTTTATCATTGAACTTGACTTCAGGATTCGAATTTACCTTTGGAGACAAATAGCAAAGCAGTGCCATTGCAATGTTGCATTGGTACATTAGAAAATGGAAACTTATGCTTTACTTAATGCTATTTCCCTGGCATTTTCAATTAAACATATCACAAAATGAGAGAGAAGGAATATGGCCTCTATATGCACAGGGATATATGTTCTTGTGTACATACTCTACAGACTCACAAGTAGATGAAGGAACATGCTTATAATACAATTATATGTATTATATAAAAACACACATGTGTATATTAAACAATATGTATATTATATAATCATTATAAAATATTATATAATCAAACACATATAATTATCAGGACAACTTATACTCCTGGAGTTACTCAAGGTCACAGAGTCCTAGATATAGAGCCAAAAGGAACCTTGGAGGGCACCGAGACCAATAACATAATTTTGAAGATAGAATCCCTCTCTGTCTTTAGTGCTGCTGTTTGCATCTGCCCCTTTGCCCCATAAAGGCACTGATTCCATCTGTGATTGACCCCTATTCTGGTGAGCTATACTTCCTACCTATTCTCTCTGCTGCAGGGTCATATAGTCGCCCTCCACTGACCAACTGATCTCTGGGAGTTCTTTGCTGATATCTGAAGGTCTTCCCCATCCCACCCCTCACACCCCACCATGGGTAAGAAGGGTCTAACAGTTCTTTTAGCCCATATATCCAGGAGCTGGTAGTAAATGTTAGTCTGCCACATGCTCTGGGTATCCTGATTCACCTATAAGCATGTTCCATGATTCAAAACCACATGGTATTATCAGAAGAACATTGCAAAGACGGGTTTTGTTTTAAGGAACAGCTTGGGGTTGCTCAAAGTACAGCTCAATTTCCAAAATGTAGTCTAGCCCATATATGTGAGTGTATATTTATTTATATGCTATTCTGTATATCAATTTAAAAATTAAGACTAAATAAGATAGACATATGTTCCCAAAGGTGTCCACAACAATATTTGCAACTGTGGGAATATCTGTATCTATATTCTCAAAGACCAAGTCAATGAAATGCCCATCTAACTGCATGCCATAAATCTGAGCAATCTCCATTCTTCCTCCCCTTGATTTTTTTCTCTGTTGTCTATTGCATTCATTTCTGTGGATTTCAGTGAGGAAGTCCTTGAGTGTTCTTGGGCTTAATGCCAACAGTATAATACTATCCATGAACAGGAGCACCTGAAGGATCCCATCATATACAGGAGATAACTTTTCCATTTGGACTAAATGAAATCCTTTGGTGGGCATATGTCTCTGTTTTATGCATTCTTAATTTTAAATTGATATACAAAATAACATGAAAATATGCATGCCTAATTTTATATATGAGTAGGCTTGGATTGTAAAGCATTTTTAAAAGATATTCCTCCCTCAAAAAAAACTTAATTATGTAGCGGCTCTAAAGAATTCTGTGTTGGCAAACGGGATTCGATCAACCTCCTGAACTCTTTCTACTTGATAATACCAATGTTTACAGGTCTGTGAAGTTCTACAGAGCTGGTTGGACACACATACCTTAAATTGGGGCTTGAAGGATTGATAAGATTTGGATAGATGGAAAGAAAGGGAAAAGATGAAGCATTAGTAAAGGGCTAGAGCCCCCCTGAAAAAAATGAAGGGAACAGTGAATCAGTGGACCAGCTTGGCTGGAGTACAGGGTCTGTGGAGAAGAAGAGTAGGCCATAAAACAGCAAAACTTAGTAGAGTCCAAATTATGAAGGAATTTAAATGCCAAACAAAGTTGTTTGAACTTTATCCTCTGAGCAGGGGAGTGACACAATGAAAGCAGTGCTTTAGGAAGATTAATCTGGCAACAGTGCACAGGATGGGTATGAGGGAAGAAAGAACTAGAATCAGGTTCTAGTTGCCAGGTGGAAGGCTATTATAGCAGTCCAGGTTGGGTGATAAATGGATTGAATAAGAAAGGTAGCAAGGTGAATAGGAAGAAAGAGGTAGATACCAGATACAATAAATAAAAATAAGACTTGGTAGCAGGATGTAGTCTGTGTGTTGGGAAGAAGATCAGATGAGGAGTCCAAAATGACTGGATGAATGATGGTACCATTGGTAAGAACAACGATGTCAAAAGGGAGATCTAATTTGGGAGGCGTGGTGGGGAGGAGATTAATTTTGTTTTAGATATGTTGACTTTCAGGTGACATCCAAGTGAAAATATCTAGCTAATAGCTGATGCTTTAGGTCTGGAGCTTAAGATAAAGGCTAGGGATATTGAAGTAAATTTAGACATATTCTGTAGAGATGTAGGAATTATAGCCATAATAACAAAATAATGAAAGTGGTCCGAGGGAAGCATATAGAAAGAAAAGAGCAAATTCAAAATTTCACTGTGAAAAGAATAAAGAAAATTATAACATGGGACAAAGAGAAGTTACAGGTTGTCTAATTTATTTTTTTGTTTTTATTTTATAGATGAGGGACGGGTTAAATGAATTGTCCAGGGTATAACAGTAAGTAGCAAAGCTAGCTGCCTCAAGAGTGAATGTACTTTTCATTGTAACTGAGAGTCTTAAGTGTTAGTCAAGACAGCATTGTACGATGGAGTCCATCCTGATTGAGGAACCCCATACTATGCAAAGAAAGCCAAAGGACCGAAGGAATTGAGAAGGATGAACAGTTAGCTCAGTGAATATAATATTGAGAGGCAGATGGCAATATAATATCTGAGCATTCCGAATGTATTGATTTGAAACCAATCTGAGTTTCATATAATTGAGACACAACATGATGTATGTTCAACAGTCTTAGCCACACTTCCTGCAGGCATTTGCCAAGAAAAAAACAGTCATGGTCAAGAGAACAGTGCACCCTTGAAATAGAAAAGCAAAGGAACACACACATGCCCATAGGGACTGTGATGGAGAAAGTGATGAAGCTTAGAAGAATTGTCCTCGTGTCTGGTAGAACCTAACAAACATCTCTCCCTGTCACCTCTGTGTTCTTGACAGTTATGAGTACCCTGCACTCCAGAGGATTCTACATGTAAATGGCTTAAAAGATCCCTAATGTGGCTATTTGCAGAATTAAAAGCATTTTAGTGTCATCAACAGGATATTAAAAGCAATTTAAATCCAATGGAGCTGCTCATTTCACAGATTTCATTTTGTTTTGATGAAATATTTTGGGAACTTTTATAAAATCCATTGGGTATTATTGTGTAGCAGTTCAGAAAGTTATTGTTATGCTCTCAGCTAGAGCCATTTATACAACGTAGAACTGAGCATTATTTATATGCAGATTCTTCTGCCAACATGTTAAAGTAGTCTGCTTAAAGAAATATCAAACAGAATTATATTTGAGAATGTTTCTCTCTTCCTGTATGCTGGCTCGATGCATAGCAACTATTTTCAGGTTATATGGGTTCAAAGCAGTGGAAGGGGATTTGTATTCCAGAATAGCAGGAGAATTGGAGGCTAACCTAATACAAAAAATTGCAGAGTTGTAAGAAATAAATATGGCCTTTGCTACTTCTTTTACTATGAATGAATGAACAGATTAAAAAATAGAGATAAGGAAAGGATAATATATTACCATTCTGAAGTAGTCTGAGGATATCTGATCATTTCATACAACTCCAATGGTCCTTTCAGATAAGATTTCTTTTTGGTATTCACTCTCCAAGTAATAGGATTTAATGGCAAAAACCTGTAGGATGGTAATCTTAAGGAACTTCCAGAATTCCATAGGGAAAAAAGCAAAACCCTCCCACTTTCCTGAGAAGTGTATGACTAGCCAGCTATGCTTTGACCACCTAGCTCTCAAAGATGGTGATTGTGTAATGGAAAGTTGGGATTAATGTGACAGATGTTGTGAAGGTATAAATGGCAAAATTTGGATGGGGGGAAGAAGGGTACAGGAGAATGAAGAGTCTGACACAATGCTAAGATTATGAATAATGCCTTTAACAGAACTAGGGAAGTATGGAAGAAGGGTGGGTTCAGGAAGATAAGTACAATTTTAGACATGTTGAGTCAGTCTAAGATGTCTCTGGGACATCCACTTTGATGATTTGTCACTAAAGCTCAAGGAAGAAATATGAGAGGGAGTGAATGGGAGAAGATGAGATCTGGGAGTCATCTACATAGTTAACTTGATATTGAAGTTACTAAAAGAGAGGATAGAAGAAAAGTAGTAGTCCCAAGATAGAACCTTGAGGAATAGCCACAGTTAGAGAACATGATATAGATAATGAGCCAGCAAAGGAGACTGAGGAGGGATCAGATAGGTACAAAGTAAACCAGAAGAGAAAAGCATCATAAAAATTCAGAGATCATAATATCAAGGAGGGAAGGAGGTGATGAAGTAATCCAAGGGTTGGGGTTTGGCAAGATGTGAATGTTACTAAGAGAAATGGATTCAGGAATGGAGGATAATAAAAGGAACAGAATTAGGTCACTAAGATTATGAAGAAAAGAGTAAAAAGCCAGGAGGTGGAATGCTGGTTTCACAAAATACTGAGGGGTAGAAAGACTGTGGGCCACTATGGGAATGAAGAATAGATTTAGGAAGAGTGGGACATAGGAAGAGAGAGAATGATAAGAGATTGTGATCAGATAAAATTTACTTTGCATATATTTTACATTTACTTATCTGTTTATAAACTTGCTTGTTTTTCCCCAGTAGAATGGAAGTTCTTCGAAGGCTAGGATCACTTTGTTTGTCTTTATGATCTCTAGCAACTAGCAAATGGGACAGTGTAGGAGCTTGATAAATTCTTAATGGACCCTCTTTGGGGCATTTATGAGAGGTCACATAAGAGGATCTCACAAAGGATGAGGAGATTTCCTATCAGAAATATTGGTGACAGTATGGATCATATGACTCTGGAAAACTTAGGAGGAAATTTGTCATTAAAATAAAAAATTTAACAAAGAAAAAATTTAAAAAGGAATGTTGGTGGTAATATTCTCATTGAAGATAGATTTTTAAAGTACCCAAGTCTAACTGCATATTATGGGCTCTCAGTAAATAAGACCTAATAAATATTTAGCTGCTCAAAAGACATTCATTTGAAACCAAATTAAAGGCACTGTGTATGCACATAAAATATATACACATATTTGTAAGGAAGCTCCTTTAGCATATCAATAGAAGAAAATTTTAAATAATGCTCAATTTCACCTTGGATAAATAGCTCTGGAGGAGAAAAAATGATTTCAGGGATTCAAAGTGTTCCTATTTTTAAACATGGAAATATGCCACAAGACAATAGGAAAATCTATATACATATATACATTATAAATACGTACATATTTATATAACAAACATAAAAATACACTGTTGTTACTTGATCTGAGTTTTATACTTATCCGTTTGGATTTGGGATTGTGGAACAAAATGACCTTTTTTTCGGGAGTGAGGGGGTCGGGGAAAGGGATAGGAGACCTTTTGTTTCATAGATGTTCTGATGCAAGTCTAACATTTATATGGCAGCTAAGAGAGGGTGAGTGAAAAACTGTACAGCTTTAAATCTTGAATTACATATATATACATATTTATATTGTAGTATATAGTATGTATGTATATAGTCATGCATATATCATTGCTATATCTTAAAGCTAAGGGTCTGCATTTTAAAATACAAAATAGCTTGTCAAGATATACTTTAGAACAGAATTTATTATTCCTTTAAAGTTAAGGCCAACCAGACAAAGAAAAGATTGACCATTGGAATAGCCATGAATAGCATGTTCTGCATCCAGCCAAACTATGTGGGGAGGCTTGGTGAGCTTTCTTCTTGTGGAATGAAGGAGCCCCACTCTCCTCTTCTTTATTCTGCTTATTATTTGTATTACTCTGCTTCCTATCTGCTTATTGTCTAGTGAAGAAAAAGCCTTTTGATTGGCTACTAAGTTAGTTGTGCATGTATTCAAAAGATGATGCTCCTCCCCTGAGAATGAGGTTTCCATTGGCCAGCCTTCATTGCATTTTTGTCATTTTTTTCTCCAAAAAGGGAAAGTGTTAAAGATACAAACACAGCAGAAACATGAGATAGTATAAAGTTCATAAGCCTTGGAGTCAGAAAAACCTTGTTTTGAGTCCTACCTCTGACCTAGCTATCTTAGGTATGACCAGGAATATATGACGCATCCTCTCAGTATCCTAGGCAATTTTCTAAGGTTTATAAGTTACAGACAACTTGGTGATTACATTCATGGAGAGAATTTCTGTACGTAGAAGACATCACAGGTCTGGCCCAAAACACAACTACAAGAGAACAAGAAAATTTTGGTCTAAAATGTATTGTGGAGAATAGTTTGTCAGAAAGTCTGACAAACTATTCTCAGTGATACAATGATCCAAGACAATTCTGAAGGACTTAATGGTGAAAAAGACTATCTATCTCCAGAGAAAGAACTGATGGAGTCTGAAATGCAGAACAAAGCATACTGTTTTTCACTATTTTATTTGTGTGTGTTTCTATTTTAGGATTTTGGTTTTATTTGAGTATTTTCTCATAATATGGCCAATGTGGAAATATGGTTTGCATGATCATCCATGTATGTGCTAGATTAAGTTGCTTGCCATCTTAGAGTGGTGGTGGGGAGGGAAGGAAGGGAGAAGGACAATTTGGATCTCAAAGTTTTAGAAAACATATGTTGAAAATTGTTATTGTGTGTATTTGGGAAAGAAAATATTAAAAAATATTAATAAAAAGGAAATATCTATTGTCTTTCTTTAAACATTAGAGGCAATCATATGAAGTTTCCAGAGACTTCATTTCAAATCAAATTTAGATGAATGCCACACTAAAAAAAGATGTCACTCCATAAATCTCATAGGTTATAGTACTACTAGTTCATTGCACAAAGACCCATTAAAAACTGTCATAGAAGGCCTGGGTAAAGACAAACATCATCAAATGATATTACACTGCTCCCAAGCCCTAGCCATGCTGTTAACAACAAGTGCTGAGAGTTGGAGTTTTATGTGTACAATAAATAACCACCTAAGTTTAACAGTGATTGAGTTTTTTCAAGTAGATGCCCAAGTCACTCATTCATTTCTATATGTCCACAAGCTTTGTCTTTTTTTTTTTGTGTGTGTGTGTTTTTTTTTTAACCCTTAATTTTGGTGTATTGTCTTATAGGTGGAAGAGTGGTAAGGGTGGGCAATGGGGGTCAAGTGACTTGCCCAGGGTCACACAGCTGGGAAGTGGCTGAGGCCGGGTTTGAACCTAGGACCTCTCGTCTCTAGGCCTGACTCTCACTCCACTGAGCTACCCAGCTGCCCAAGCTTTGTCTTTTTGATCCATAGATCTAATAGAAGATTGACTTAAGTTTCTGATATCTTATTTGCCATTCCTTGGAAAACATTTAATAAGTCACCATCAAGGTGTCACACAACCAATTGTATATAAACCACAATAGTAAATACTAACATGAGATTCTATAAGAAGAACTATATCATTAGTAAAAATGTTAACTATTGTCTACTGATGCCACAAAGCAATTTTTTCCAACAGTGACAAATAAAATGAAAATGCCACTGAATTTTTTTTATTATTTGGAGACATTATAGTAACAAATAAGAGCCAGTATTTTCTCCACTGTCATATAAATATGACTTTTACTAATTTTATGAAAGGCAAACTAATGACCCTATGTAACTGCTTCTTTGATGGTCATTTTGTATGTAGCCCGTGGCAAGTTCTGAGGATCCTTAACCATCTCCAACTCTCATAGAATAATGGGTTCCCAGAACTTGGCTAACTAAATATACCTCTTTAGGGTTTAGGAGTACCCTTGAGGCACAAGAGGATGGCTTTCTCTAATGGAAGAGGTTTTCATTTAATTTTATTAATTTATACAGCTGAAAGTTAAAATGACTGTGTATGTGTCAAGTTAAATTATGGAGATCCCAAACCATTTACAAATTTGATGAATTTCTTACCCAAATTAGGGTTATTAAATTTCTAAACATAGTAATTAAATTTAAAAAGTATCTACTGAGTACCTATTTTGGATTATATTCTGCTATTTGCTGTGCAGAATGGTGGAGGAAGAATGGTAGTAGTAGTAGTCGTGGCCTACAAGAAGCTCACAAAGCACATGAAACAATAATATGATCAAGTAAATTAGTGCTAATATGAGTGGTACAGACTATAAATGCTATGATAATTCTAGGCGAAGGAGATCAATGAGGGATGGAGCATTTAGAGAAGGTTTCATGGAAGAAGTGAGACTTGAATGGGGCCTTGAAGGATAAATCAATTGTTAGGGGGGAAAGTACAAAACATTAAAATCCTGAAAAACTGTAAATATTAGATAGCTGCATTGACCAAAAGTTATGTTAATATGCTATTTCTACAACAGTAATTATAAAACTCCAAAGGGAAAAAACCCAAAACAAAAGAAAAAAACCTCTTCCATGGTTTAAATAGCCTAAAAAAAATATGGATAGTTAGTTAGACTTGGCCAGTAGATTTGCAAATGCTTGCCATTAAGCACAAGGGGAAAATCAGGTAAAAGCGCCCATCTTGGAAAAATAACTCAAAATCACAAGCCCTACAGAATAATACATTATATTATGTCATATTACATATAACTATATTATGTTAAATTGTGAAATGAATGCTTTTGAATAAAAGATGATAGGATAGGCACTAAGCTTAAAAATTCTTTATAACAGTTTTTAAATATACATTTTAAGATACTTCCCTCTCCTTCAGTATTGCTGATCTTTGAAGCTTTGCTGAATTTCAGTTGCTATAACAACCTGAGTAAACCCTTTATTGCTGCAGATATCTGCAGCTATTTTTAAACCCAACAGCTGGATTTGTCCATCTAAATTTCTCTCATAAGACAAAATATTTTTTGTTTGTCCTGAATCAACTTAAGAAAAACAAATGCCAGGTACCATTTAAACTAAAAAAATTGTGATCTTCAATATAGAAATGAGCTATTATATGAGGTAAGACAAAGAATAATAGGAAAACTCGGCAATGCTTTTTTTAACTGCTTTCTAAAGAAACAGCAATACCAATACAAAGCTTTCTAAATTGCCACTCCTCATCTGAGCAGAAATATGCTTAGATATTTTAAATGTTTCCTTTCTCCACAGTTACATAATGAAAGACAAAAATACAAGACAATAGCATTTACATAAAACAATATGTATCAGACAGTTAAGGCAACCCAAAATCATTAGAGAAGAGTCCATTGAAAATTTCACATCTGAATTTCCATTTCAAAATGGCTGTATTAACACTATAGTAGCTTAAAATAACTGGATTAGGGGAATGTATGTCTTCACTGAGAGGAGTGTTTGTCTATACAGTGTCTATTAAAAATAAGCTTTTAAAAGAGGTTCATGCAGCAGTTTTTAGCAGTTGATTAGGAGATTCTCAGCTGGGATCGATGTGCTCTGTGACAGGACTACTGAGTCACAGCAGGATCATTCAAATTAAACATGCTCTGCCTAGAATACCAAAATTTGCTGACAGGGAAAAATAAAAGTTTGAAATTATTTTTAATCAATAGTTTTTAAGAACATGAATTTCCTGGGTTGGATTTCTCATCTACATATCCATTGCCTCCCAATAGTCTCTTTCTTCCTACTACCACCAATACTTTTTGCCCTGGGACACAATAAGGGTTCAATAAATGCTGAATTAGGAGCAACTAGGAGGCTTGGTGGATAGAAAGCCAGGCCTAGAGAGGGGAAGTCCTCTAGCCTCAGACACTTCTCCTAGCTGTGTGACCCTGGGCAAGTCATTCAGCCCCAACTGCCTTGCCCTAAACGCTCTTTTGCATTGGAACTAATACTTGGTATTGATTCCAAGATGGAAGGTAATAATTTTAAAATAAATATATGCCAAATTAGTATGAAAATTGGTAAATTATTTCTGTATTTGTCCTTTTTGAATTATTTTAAGAATGGTTCCTGGATCTTATAATTAAGGGATTGGGGGATGGGGGGTGGGGGAGACCTGGTCCCCAAGAATTAAATCAAGAGCCAAATAATAGCAGATCCTGGTACTGTATGTCATTGGCAATGTTCTTTCTAAATTCAAAAGGAAACTATAAATGCATTTTCATATCTTTAATGATACTGACTGTATATAACAACACTAATCTAAGTCTAGTGAAGTCTTCTCACTTTCATCTATATCTTTTGGGGGACATCTTTGTGACTAGAATTTCAAGTGAGACTTTTTCATGAAACTACCCACAGAATCATTTCCCAGCACTTTTATTGCTCCTACCATGTCTGTTCTATATCATCCTTTAAATTCTCTTCTTAAAAGTTAGGCCTTTTAGGCTCTCTTAAAACTAGATATTGTTTTTCCTTGGGTGGTAGTGATGGAAATAAGGAATAAATATTCTACAAGATAGTGAAGAGAGGCTAGACGAATAAGCTTTGAATAAAAGAATCCATTAAAACCCCAGCTTTCTAACAGCAAATCTTGGCAGGATGCAAGAACTGTCTAAGGTCAAAGCTTTGATTTTGAACTAGAGGCTTAAATTGAATGCTTTCTATAATTAGAAAGGCACATGGTGTTCCAGAAAAGAGCTACTTATCAGAATGATCAAAAAGTCCATGATCTGGATTTTTCATGTTTTCCATACATGGTCAACCAGCATTTAAATGTGGATTCCCAAATAAAATCATACAAAAAGACTATTGAATGCATGAGGGCAGCACCCGGTGAATATAGGCTCTCTATTTTTGGTACACCATTAAGTCATCGCAAGCAAATAATCACCCTCTCTTATTTCTCAGACACAACGAGGGCCAAATTCATGTTTGTATAGGCAGGGCCCTCCCTAAGGTAATTGGGTGAATTGAAACAATAGACCAGGGACCCATGTTTGAAATCACATAAGGCACAGATTTAGTGCTAGAAGGACCTTAGAAACAATCTAAGCCAATTCCTTCAATTTACAAATGAGGAAACTGAAGTCCAGAAAGATTAAGTGACTTGCCCCCCAAATTCATCTAGATGACAGAGCTGGAATTGGAACACAGGTACTCTTGATTTCAAACCATTGGTTTTTTTTCTATCATTTGTTCTCTACTTTTCTCTTCTCCACTCCCCAATTCAGCTAGGTAATGACTCAAGAATAGGTTAGAAGGCCAGAGATGGTAGTAGCCTTTTATGAGGGAAAAAAATGAACCTGATGTTTAGATGTACATATACAAGTCCAACAAGCTACTTCTTTTCTCCTATCACCAAGGCAAAAGGTGCTTTTAGGACTATCTTTTCTACACAAGTCCTTCAGGTTAACCTTTCCCCTTTAAGAATATGTCTTTGCTTTTCATTTTAACCTTATTTCACCTGTAAACGTGGGGTGGGGAAAGTAAGGGCTGGGTTTTTGTTTCTGACTCCCAGTGGTCCACTGATAAGGATCAGCTGAGCAGAATTAGGATCAGCCTCACGCTCTTAATGCTGGTTCAGATATAGTTGAGTTGGGCCTTATCTTCTATCTGCTTTCTCTGTTTTCCAATCTGACTTTCTATATACATTCATAGGAAATTAAATCCAGGGAAGGAGAAAAAATCGGTAGATTTTAATATCAACCATAGTTCCTAATAAATTGAACAAATATAGGCAATCAATCAGTAAAATATCTCCATATATATTTTTGTTTACATTTTTAAATCCTAAACTGATCATTTTCTTCACACTTTTTTCCTTCTCTTGTCTCCTCTGTCTTCTGAATTCTTCTTTCTTCTGCCCTTGGCTTATATTTTAGCTGCCCAAAACTATACTCTCCAACCCACTGAAGAACTATGAATGAATGAATGAGCATTGCAAGGAAAGATAAGGTTGGGAGAGCATTCCTGTGGTGGATATTCACTTACTAAGGATCTGTGCTTAGGACCCTTGCTCTAAAAATTATTTGTTCTCATCTTTAACCATAGCTTCAAAACTCCAATTCTATTAATGCCCCATAAACAGAAGAAAGGAATTCACACAAAGGTATGAAGTGAATGATAAGTTGTTTTTTTTTAACTCTTACCTTCTGTCTTAGAATCAATATTAAGTATTGGTTCTAAGGCAGAAGAGCAGTAAGGACTAGGCAATTAGGGTTAAGTGACTTGCCCGTGGTCACATGGCTAGAGGCTGGATTTGAGTCAGGACCTGCTATCTCTAGACTTGTCTCTGAATCCACTGAGCCAGCTTGTTGCCCCTAATAAGAGGTTCTTCTTTAATCTTCCTGAGGTATTTGCTTATAGATGGGTGTCATAGTATAGTTATAAGCTATTAAAGTTTATTCGCTTCTCAACCTACTCAGAAGGAAGGGAAATGAAACTATATTTATTCAAGAATGTGTCATTCATTTGGGAAACTGCTTTGCTGCCCCTTATTCCAAGTCTTTTAAGCTATTAAAGTTTAAAATTATACAAAGACTTTTGGGACATTCTGTATAATAGACTCCATCAGAGATGGGAAAAGTACTACATTTCCCATTAGGAAGTGTTCCCTGTAGCTGGGGACAGGGGCAGAAAGATCACCATCCTGAATCTCTCCGCTAGAATTTGTAACTTTGGGGTAGAAGAGATTAGGTAGGACAGCAAGTAGAATGCCAAACCTGGGAGTGACAAGTAGTGGCTGAGGCAAGCCTGGCACTAGCACAAGGCAAATCTGGCAGTGCATACAGATTGTAAGACAGATGGGCTACAGGAAGGATCAGTGTTTAAGGATGTCTTCTTGCTGAAGGCTCCAACCCATTCACTCCAGCTGCAGAGAAAGAAAGACTTGTTACTACGCCTTTCCTACTGGAGCCATTAGCCTTTTGGAAGAGCTCATTTCCCAAACTAGTTGAGAGGAAGGGAGATGAAACCATACTTATTCAGGAATGTGCCCAAGATGGTTTCTTATTGTTCTACTATTTATTCCTGACCCATTTAAATGTTTTTCTATTTCAATGCATGGTTAGCATGGTAAGCAACTAAACAGACAGACCTAAATTAACTTCAGAAACTTCTCAATTTTCGATCTAGCTGAGAAGCAAAGGAAGTCTCTTTTGGGGCTTTCAGAGATGAACTAATGCTCTCTATAGGTGGTAAGATCCTTCAGATATGCCTATTTATGGATAATATAGCGCTAATAGCACCAAGCTCTGGAACATTCCCAAACCTCCTTAATGAAATACTTATTCAAAAGAGAATAGCCCAACAGTACACAGAGGAAAAAAACTAAATGGATAAAACTTGCCTATTTTCCTGATTATGACATGAAGTTGGATAGTCAGTCCATTGAGCTGGTAATTACTATATACATTTGTGATAGATATTATATATTGACTATAGAAAAGAAGATAGACAATAATAAGTGTCGCCCATGGCCCAGTGTCCCAAAGTCTGGGTTTACAAATATTTTTAATATTGGGAGCAGTGCTCCCACTCATATCTATTTGGTTCCTTTTACCCCTTCCCTGCGTTCTTTTTGGGAAATCTCTGAATATAGCTCATGTCTATATTTACATCCACAGATGTGGGTAAAAGGGTTTCCAGCTCCTTACAAGCACTCACTTAAGACAATTGGGTTGATCAGCAGAGAACTCACTCATATCAACTCACTAAATAAATTCCCACAAATTCATGTAACTGGAATCTAACAATGTTTGTTTTCTTCTGTGTCTTTACAACTGCTATTCTGTCATGTTGTTGACTGGCATCTGCCTTAGACTGTTTAGTTCCCTTAGAGGGCAGAAAGGAGGTTTATATGTGCTTAATTCTGGGCAATGTTTGATGTGAAGCAAAACACAATTAGTGAGATGGCTCAGGGAATAGAGAGCCAGGACTGGAGACAAAGAGGTCCAGGGTTCAAATCTGGCCTCACACATTTCCTAGTTGTGTGACCCTAAGCAAGTCCTATAACCCCAGGTGACTAACCCTTACCATTCTTCTGCCTTGGAACCAATTCTTAGTATTGATTCTAAGTCAGAAGGTAAAAGTTTAAAATATAACAAGACCAAAAATACCTCCCACAATTAGGCATTTTAAAACGATTCTGGATGAAATCTCTAATTGAGTTAATTGTGTCGATCAGATCTTAGTACTCTATCTCTATTTGCTGTTAATTTCTTCTCTATTAACAAAGACAAATTCAATAGAACAGGTCATTACTAAAAGAAAGATACAGGCACATTAAAAGGAGGTTTCACTTCAAGAAAATTAATGACTCTTCTGCTTAGTAAATGTAGTCGATGTTAACACACTGTTAACAGGGAATGCTGTTGTGCCACACGAATGATTTTACTCTTTTGATTTTCTATTAACCTTTTTGTCTCTTTAGAATTCCATGATTGTGAGTTACCACATTACTAAGATGGATTTTTTCATAGAGTAGCATCACAGAATCAAAGAATTTTTGAGCTGAAAGAAACTTAGAGATCATTTAGTCCCCTCCAATCCCTAAAGGCTGTTTCATTTTTGTTGTTATACTCCTTCTGCCTAGCCCAAGGTCTTGCACATGGGGCTGAACTGAACCCTTTCCTTTTAAGTAACTTGAGACCTGGTCAAGTTAAGTGGCTTGTCCATGCCACAGTTAGAATTAAGAAGTCATGGCCTGAACCCAGGTTTCCTGACTTCCAGTTTACTACCTGTTCCATTATACTCCGCCACCAGCTTTGTAGTAGATAAAACTGAAGCCTTCTCTGACCACTCTCTGACCACTATCTACTATTAATACTGGACACATTGTGCGTTTCTGGACAAGCCATTTAATCTCTTTTTGCCTCCATTTCCTTATCTGCAAACTGGAGACAACAATAGCATTTACCTACTAGAATTGTTATACGAAAAAAAGAGATAATATTTAAAGCAGTTTAAAAATGTTAAAATGCTATGTAAATGCTAGATATTATTTTCCAGAAGAGAAGCAAAACATGGCATTTTAGCAAAGCAAAAAGCTTCAGAATGCTAGGAATTCTAAATGTTAAATGGTTTGAGGATTGGTGTAATGATTTAAATATAACATTGTGCCTCAGTCACTGGAATGCATAAATCTTTCAAGCTTCTCAGAGAATGCGTGATAAAATTGTCAGTATTTTATATTTTAAATTTAGAAGGGAAAAGAAGAGAATACCATTGTAATCATGTTAACCAACCCTCCTTTTTCGCCCAGAAATCACTTTGCCATCAAATAGTCCAGTATTTTATAAGTATCAAGTGATTTATACATACTAAAATGAAAAGAATATAATTAGCATACATTTTTATTGACTAATGGAAAGCAAAATGATATGGTGGGAGGGTACTAGACTTGAGATCAAAAGATATGGGTCTGAGTACCCACTGTGCCACTTATTAGTTATATAGCCTCGGACAAGTCAGTTAAACACTCAGTTTCTTTATCCATTAAATAGGAATGATAAAAACACATACTATCTATATCCAGGATTGCATAAATGTTATTATTATTCCATTATAAAGTACTAAAAAATAATATATTCCTATTGAGTTCCCTAACACTTAAACCAAATGAAATATGTTTGAGAGGTTGAGATTGAAAAAAGTATCTTATAGATAATATAGAATACATACAGAGTATGGACTGCAAGAAAGGATTTCTTTTATCATTAGAATTGGAAGAAAAGGTTACATTTGAACATGACAGTATGCCTGTTGTGTTTATATATACATACATATTGATCTATATACATACATATTGATCTATGCAGGTATGCAATAATAATATTTTCACATTATATATACATATATATATAATAACAATTAGCTATATTCCTCAATCAAGCTTCTAAGAAAGGTCACAGTGATCAAATCAGCCCCCAAACCTTCAATGGCTCCCCATTAACAACAGAACAATGTAAGCCATTTAATTAAAAAGATTAGCAAAATAATTGACAAGAAAGATGCTTCAAAGACACTCTGCCTTAAATGACCATATCAATAGGCTGGTGCACTCAGGCAATACATGGGGTTATAAGGAGGCACACAATCTTTTCCCCAATCTTCCTGTTAATGCCCTTTATCCCTTTCCACCTCCTGACTGGGTACTCTCCCCTCTCCCCATCTCCATTCCCCACAGGAGAGAACCCAGAGTCCCTATTTTACTCTAATCCTGGGATTCATGCCCCATTTCTCATCAGTGGTGAGCTAGTACCCTCCTGCTCCACTGTCTTGCTGGGCAGACAACCTTTATCTCATCACTGAAACCTGAGGTCTACTTGGTTTTACCATCTTGTCTTTTCACTATACCTTCTGGATTCCTAGGTAATGCTTTCTGACAGGCCAATGCACCCTAAGAATGCCTTAGGTTCTGCTATTTGCCATTGAACTGCATCCTTAAAGACTACTTGTCATATATATTGTCTCCCATAATTAGAATATAAGCTCCTGGAGAGCAAAGACTGTATCAGTATTCTATTTGTATCCCTGGAACTTAGCTCAGTGATCAGAACAAAGAAGTGGTTAATAGATGCTTTTTAAAATTCAATCATGTATTTAGAGAACACACATGGCCAGGACACGTACCTGGTTGGAGCAACTGATACCTATAACCCTGCAGGGCCAACAGTGTCGTCTTTGTGATATGTATCACCATGCAAGCTGCTGGCTCCATCAAGGTGGGATCCTTAACAATGCTGCCATCCTACTTTCTATGAAGTATCTGGGGTAGCACTGTTCTCTGCTGCTATTCTGGTGCCATGAGGTGGTCTCCTCTTATAACCCAGCTGTTGCCCCACAGTGGTAGAATGCCACTTCTTTAACTTGGAGCCCAGGAGTCATCCTTAAGCTTGTTTTATGATTAGACTCACCCAGCTGCACCCAATAAGCTAGCCAGGGAGGCTCTTTAGGGATTGTCTTTTAAAAACCTTTCCCTCCTCTATAGTCTCTAACTTTTATCTGAATTATGATTAAGAGAATGCCTTTAAGTTCCTATCATGGTCTGTTTCAGCAAATCACTTCTAGAAATTCCACTTAGCAAAACTGCAAAGAACCTGGATGCTGCTATTTTAAGGAGGTTCTTCTCACAACCTCCTGTTTCTTATGTTACGTGCAAATCAAAGTGGTTAGCCAGGTGGAAAAGGCCAAACTGCCTCCCCAAAACTGGCAACCTTTGTCTTACTTCCTCCAACCAAATGAATGCTTTTCATTACATGTTAATTCCAGATCTTAGCATCCAATGACCTCCAGAATTTGGTTTCAACTTAATTTTCCAACCTTATCTCATACCACTGCCTACCATTTTTTTTTCTAGCCAAACTCAGCTACTTTCCCTAAACCCATTCTCATCCCAACCTTTCCTGTCTCTGTACTTTTTCTCATATATCCTCTCATGCCTAGAATAAATGAAGCCTGTCTTCTCTACAACATTACTTCCCTCAAACAATCACAGGATTTGTGAAATAAAGGTATGTAGCACATGGATTAAAGAATAAAATTTATTAATGTGCTGGAAGCAAAGATTTTTAAGGAATAAGACAAAGAGAACTTCTTGGGGAAAGATACAATTAAAAGAAAACTAACAAACATAGGAAGCTGGAAGGAAGAAGAGGAAAGATTTTGAACTAACCTACACTACTTTTTATTTTGAGGACCAAAAGAAGGGAAGAAATAGAGAACTAACAAATACATTCTTAAAAATGAGAAAAATCAGAAATTTTATGAAAACCTTTAAACTAAGGAAAAGATAGGTGAACTGGAAGATTACTATGGGAGTGATATTGAATGGGGTGGAGTTGGGAGTGAGTGAGAAGCCTGTGAGAATAGAGTTGCATCAAAGTGGTTTAAGCAAAACTAATTGCAGGGGGAAAATATTGATTTGGAGTAAAAAACTAAATTAAGATGAAAAATATCTTTAAAAACATTAGTAAAGAAACATGGAGAAAAATTACAAGCCTCTCATACCTTTAAAATGGAAATGGACTAAATCAGCAGTTCTCAATTTTTTTGGTGTTAGGTCCTGTTTAATTTTTTAAAATTATTATGGACCCCCACAAAGAGCTTTTTGTTTATGTGAGGGATATATATTAATATTTATTGTATTAGTGAAGTAGTAGACTCTTCAAAGGCAGAGGCATAGAGCCCAGAAATGCACTGCATCTTAGATTAACTTCATGCAGACTTCATGAAGGGAGAAAGAGGCCACTCTTCATCCAGGAGCTGAATTGCTTCTTTACCATACATACTTTCTATGCTTGAGCTTACTTTTCCTCAGACTCTGTGTGTCCTTTTGAGAGTGTGTCCTAGAATCAGGGGTGGGGATGGGGAATTGGTTTTGGATGAACTGTTCTTGTACCATCATTAAATAAATACCCTTTCTAAAATCTAATTAACTTTGGCTAGCTAATTGATAGTCAATAGGGAACACCCTGGATTGGACTTCATAGAACTAGAAATCCCTTCCCCCAAAACCTCAGCCCTGAGGAAGTAGTAGTTTGGCTGCCCCCCTAGAAATGAAATTGACAGTGCTGGTATAAATTAGGGAAATAGTTTAGAAGGGAGTGTTATCATATTTTCAAAAAGATGAATAAAATTCATAAACCTTTAGACAACCTGAATAAAAACAGAGGAAGCAAAATCAAATTGACAAAATACAAGATAAACAAAGTGAAATCACAACAGAGAAGAAATAAAAAGAATTTTCAAACATCCATATCCCCTGATTTTTTTCAGGCACCTCCCCACCCTTCCACTCCCTGCTAGTGAAGGGTGGTCTCCAGGTCTTTGCCACTAATACAAAGTGTTGCTCAAATATTTTGGTGTGCTTGGGGCCTTTCCTTCAGATTTTGACTTCTCTGGGTTACATGTCTAGAAGTGGAATCTCTAGGTCAAAGAGAACATCCATTTTAGTCACTTTGCTTGTATAATTCACTGATCTTTCAAGGGCAAAGTGTGACAATATTTGGTGAAGAAGATCATAGATTGTTTTTCTTCTCCAAGATGTGCTAAGACTTGAGTATGTAATCTCTGTATATGCATCTGAGGAACAGTACAAATTCATTCATTTTGCATCTGCTAATCAATAATTATTAACCTCATGGAGAAAAGTAAATTGCTAGTATTTTAACAAAGGACACTGCACATCACAGAGGCCTGTAGCTTAAGACAACAGCCAGGAATACAAAAAAAGCTTCAATATAATTTTGTTCTAACTTCAAAATTCAGTCAAATGGAGCAAATCTAATTAATACAACTGGATTGCTAAGAAGACTATACATTTTGATTTATTAATGTAAGAGATAAATGCTCCAAATTCCATAAAAATTGTATGTGTATGGGGTTATTATTTTGGGAACATTTTCTCTAATTTTTCTATAATTAATAGCTTTTTAAAAATATTACAACCATGCAATACAGTTTTGTGCTTTAGTTTTGTAGTAATAAAATGTATGCTTTGGCTAATAGTTCACCAACCAACTAATGATTATCAATAGCTTATACTGAATATCAAAATAATGAATATCAAAAAAATAATGAATATCAAAATTAGATTGCTTCACTATTGACACATCTGTTCTTTGTGGACGAATTTATTTACCAGTCTTCTGAGTTGCTTTACACATCAAGGAATATTAAAAAAAAAAAAAAAGACAACAACAAAATCCCAACAATTAGACCTGAGGTCCAAAAAGCCACCAAAAAAAATTTTTTTCCCTTGGATTGGGAAACATACTGGCAACCTAATTAGGAGAGAAGCCATCTGTTAAATTAAGAATTTCTTGTTGTTCAGGCACTTCAGTCGTGTCTGACTCTTTGTGACCCCATTTGGGATTTTCTTGGCAAAGATACTAAAGTAGTTTGCCATTTCCTTCTCCAACTCATTTTACAGATGAGGAATTAAGGCAAACAGGGTTAAGTGACTTGCCCTGAGTGACACAGCTAGTAAATGTCTGAGACCAAATTTGAACTCAGGAAGACAAGTCTTTCTGACTCCAGGACTAGCATTCTCACCACCTATCTGCCATGAAAACCCAGAGAGGAATCAATATAAAGGAGGATAATTATCAGTACAGTAACTTTAGAGAGAATAGTTATGGCTAAGCAATGAGGTTGTAAACCAGACTGCAAAGGGTTGAAAGTGAATGGAATGACAGGAAGCAGAGTCAATGAGATGTTTTCTAGGAGTTTGAGTGAAAAAGGATGAAGAGACAAAGGAAAATTGCTTGAGAAGCCAACAGCATCTAGTGAAGATTTTTCTAAGGATGCCAGAGATGGGAATGTTTGAAACCAGTAAAGGGATTTCCTTGCTACCCTTGGTGAGAGAAAAGAAGATGAAGGATGAGGGAAATTATCCTACATATTGAAGATATTCAAATAGAAGACTACAAGCTAGGAGGAACAAGTAGGAGAATAGGTGACTCTTGAACCTTATTCTCATCTGAGCTACTCAAAGGAGGGAAGAATATGCACATGCATAGTTGGGTACTGTAATACATTTCACTCAATAAGGAAACAAGAGTGAAATGAGAAAAGGGAGAGGTAGAAATAAAAGGAATGATAGATTAAATGGGATCATTAAGAGAGATTTAAAAAATAATAAACCGTAGTTGAGTAGAATTAGATTATCCCAAACTAAGAGCACTGGTACTGAGCATACTCTTTCTCTCATCATCCTCTTCTTTATAAAAAGGGCACAAGAAATAGAAGAAAAAGCATAAGAGACTAGGATGGTGGGAAATTCACAACAATCATAACTGTGAATGAACAAACAAAATCAATGTAACTAAAAGTAGAAGAGAAGCAAGTAAATAGGAAGACATTTTTGCAGAAAGTTCTTTGATTAAGAATTATTTCTAAGATATATAGAGAAGTGGGGGCAGCTAGGTAGCTTACTAGAAAAAAGAACCAAACCTGGAGATGAGAGGTCCTGGGTTTAAATCTGGCCTCGGATACTTCTTGGCTATGTGACCCTGGTCAAGTCACTTGACCCCCTTGCCTAGCCCTTACTGCTCTTCTGCCTTGAAACCAATACTTAGTATTGATTCTAAGACAGAAGGTAAGGTTTTAAAAGAAAAGATGTATAGAGAAGTGAGTCAAATTTATAAGAATAAAATTTATTCCCTTATCAATAAAGAACCAAAAGGTTGAAATAAGCAGTTTTCTAAGAAAGAAGTCCAAACTATTAATAGTCATATGAAAAAAATGAAGAAATGCAAATTAAAACAATTCTGAGGTTTTATGATGATATCCATTAGATTAGAAAAGTTGAAAAAAAAAGTAAAATGGCAAATGCTAAAGGGGAGAGGCTACAGAAAAACAAGTACATCAATATATTATTGATGGAGCTGTGCACTGGTCCAACCACCCTAGAAGGCAATTTGGAATTATGCTCTAAAAGTTATTAAACTGCTCATACCCTTTGGCCTAGAAATGACACTACTAGGATTATTCTCCAAGGAGATTAAAGAGAGGGAAAAGATTCATGTGTACAAAAATATTTATAGCAACTCTTTATTCAATGGTCTCAGGGGCACCTAAGTGTATTCCTAGAGGACGTGCCTAAGCTAAATAAATCAGAATTTAAAAAAAAGTTAGACAGCATAAATATGTAGTGTAGCCAAATAGCTCAGTTGGGTGACTACTTCTCTCTGATCAGCAGCATATGGATATTGTAAGAATGGAGGATGGTGTGAACAATATAGGTTTGGGGTTTGGCAAATATCTAATGGTCAGACATTTCTAGTCTTTTTGATTCTCTAGTCTATAAATCAGACAGTTATGGTTTAACATCTTTATTCCTTGACCATTCCTTGTTGAGTCCTGATCCATGTCTCTTGGTCCTCATCTTGGAGTGAGGATGCTACCTTCTTCCTAGAATCTTTTTACTGCATTTCCTGATTATTCAGGGCAAATTTAAACAGGTAATGTACCTGGCACCACCTTTCCCATCTCTAAACTGATGAAGCCATTTAGTAGGATGAGTTAAGATAAGGATATATATATATATATATATCGGGACCTTGGTCAAGGAGAGTTCAGAAATGAAACAACCCTATTACTACCTAAACATACATAATATGCCTCCAATTAGAACTTTGGGACTAGCTAATGTTCATTGACTTCTAACACAAGGGCTCTGAGTCAACTGTCCCTTTTTTTAAAAAAATAGTAATCTCTCTATGGACTCAACCGCAACAGGGAAATCAGTGGAAAGAAATGGAGAACATAGAACCACAAGACCATACTTTATTAATAGCCACTTGCATGTTTCTCATCATCAAAAACAATTAGGCAGCTTTTCTAAATAGTAGACTCACATTTGGGGACAAGATACGAAGCAGAAGTATGATCAATGATTTGTCTTCCCATCATTAAAGGAAAATAGGGCTCTCTATCTGACATTTGTGATTAGCAAGTTACATCATATATTTTGTGCACTTAAAATAGTGCTAGACTAAGCAAGGAAACTATCTGATGAAATTGAAAATTTTGTAAAACCAAGAAAAGTATTATTACATATTTCATCAATTTCTTGGTTCTGCTTCCCTCTGTCACCAGAATACAATAAGGGCATTATGCATACATTAAAGAGAATTATATCCTCTCTATCACATATACCTTATCTCTTCCTTCTCAAGTTCATCCCTGATCATTGCTATTTTAAACTTCTTTACCAGGCTCCCTAATTTTCACTCCCCCCCCCCAATTCTTCATGTGAATGTCGAACATATTCTTCATCATTCATTGATTTATTCCAGTGATTCCTAAGGTGGGCACTACCACCCCCTGGTGGGTGCTGCAGCAATCCAGGGGAGCGGTGTTGGCCACACTTTTTTTGTATTACATTCTATTCTGAGTTCAATAAATAGTTTCATAATTTCCAGGGGGCGCTAAGTAATATTTTTTCTGGAAAGGGGGCAGTAGGCCAAAAAAGTTTGGGAACCACTGATTTATTCTATCTAATCTGCACAACAGCAGTCAACTTCCAGAGGCATGATCTTTAAGTAATAAAAGGCTTTAGTAATCATAATAACCTCAAATATTATATTCATAATTAGCAGGTAAAAGAGACATTTGAAAATGATCAACTAACCAATATTTTAGCAAATCATAGTATGCTTCTTTATTTCTATTTAATGTTGGTCAAAATTCATAACTTTTAGTCCTAAAAACTATGGTTCAAAAAGAAACCTTTGAGAAGAGCAACATTTAAAAGGTAAAATATACATTTTTTAAAACCACTAGCCAAAACCATAGTCTTGAGACTCATATTTTATATTGTATTGAGACTAATATTTTGTAAAGATCTTTTTGAATTCTGACAGTTATATGAGTATAGCTGAGAAGAATCTATCTGGATTTAGTTCTAGGATGAAAGATTTGATAGGAGAAGCCAGGGAGTAATGTGGGTGGTACTCTTCCCTCGAAAATAGAAAGATGCTTAAGGCAATGTATTGGGGAAGTCACCAGCAGCCTACTTACCTTCCTATTACTCAAAAATAATAAGAACTCCAAATATGGAAAGAACAAATCCTGCAATATCCTTATTGTATGAATCTCTATGTATATATATTTATAAATGATATATTCCATTTAACATTATGGAGTTGTCTAATAATTAAAGCAAAACAAAGCATTGAAGAACCTTTATTAATATAATCAAAGACATAATGAATAACATTTTAGATCAAGAACTAGTATCATTTGCAAAAAAGACATATTAGAAACTTTACATTAAGTAAAAAGGTAAAGCAGGGATGGCCCTTGACCCCACAATCATTTGGCACAAAACCTATGATAACAAGACAAGAGACATTAAATATCTAAACAGTGACAAAGAAGAAACAAAATGATCCCTATTTGCAGATGATATGATAGTTTATTTATAAAATCCATATGTACTCACTGTATAAGTTAATTAATGTGATTAATAGTATTAATAAAATAACAGGAAATATTAACTCCACAAAAATGATTAGTATTTCTATATAGGACTAACAAAAACCAGGAGAAAATGATAGAGAAATTTCATTCAAAATTTTTAAGTTAACCTGCAAATACAAATTCAGGACTTACATATTCTTTTAAAATTGCCAAATATTCTATAGAAATAAAAGAAAATTTAAAAGAAGCCTTTTAAATATTTGTTGCTAAACCACATCAGCATAAAAAATGAGGCTACTCTTTGAATTAATCCACAGGTGTAGTGCTATACTGATCATTATTTTATAGAAATAGAAGAAAAACCCTAAACATGGGAAGACCTGTATGAATTGAGGAAGAGCAAAGAAAGCAGAACCAGGAGTAGGGTTGAAGTTTTAAAAAATTCTCAAATTATTATAAGCAAGTTTATGATAGTAATTACACAAATGAAAACAAAATTAAGGACAGCAGAATTCAGATACCTAGTTACAGAGGAATAATGATGACACATATTTCCCTATCCTTCATAGAAAGATAGGAAGCTACAAGTGCAAAATAAGATATGTTCATCATGTTGGTTGGTTTTACATAACTATTATTATACGAGAGCATTCTTGTAGTAGAGAAAATGAGGAAATAGATTTTTTTAAAAGACAATATTTCTGAATCACAGGTCTGACTATTTCACTCCCCTGCTCAAAAAAAAACTTAATGCACCTATAAGTCAATACACAGAAGTTAAGGGTTTAAAATTAAAAAAAAAGAAAAAAGAAAAAAAAAACTTTAATGGTTGCTCATTACTTATGGGATAAGACATAAATTTCTTTGGCTTTTAAAATTCTTCACAATCTGGCTTTATCCTACCTTTCTAGGCTCACTGCTCATTTTTCTCCATGGATCCTATGACATTCCACCTCTTCTTTCCAAGTGGTCCAAGGACCACTTCCTATAGGAAGTATATACTGATTCTCCTTTCTTCTACCTCCATGTTGGTAGAACTCTCCTCCTGAAAATTATTCTAAATATGTTTTGTATTTAATTTTTTATATACATGTCATTTTCCTCAATAGAATGTAAAAGCCTGAGATCAGGGATTTTTTTTTTACTTTGTATCCCTCAGCTTCCAGCACAATGCCTGTCACATAGTGATCATTTATTAAATGTTCATTGAATTGAAACAAATGACCAGGTACAAACCAGGTGTTTCTTTCATAAACTTGCTTATAATAATTTGAGAATTTTTTAAAACTTCAATATTTCAAGTATAAATTGCTGCCTGTTAAAAATACTTTTAACAGATTTGGGGTTTAAAAACAAATACAAGAGCAAATAGTTTTGAACTCTGAGCAAATTTCAATTTTTCTAAATTGTTTTTACCTTAAGCCTCAAAAATTATAAATAAAATATTAGCAAGAATTCTACAGCAATATATACCACAAAGATTACATCACAAATTTATTTATAACAGAAATGTGAGGTTAATATTTTTAAAACTATCAATAAAATCTACAATATTTAGAAGAAAAACAACAATTGTATGACTATATCAATAAATGTGGACAAAGATGCAATATTTCTATTTAAAACACCGGAAAATTTAGGAATAAAGAAATCTTGGCTTAACATAATAAGTGGTATCTATACAAAACCAATATGGAATTATACAGAAGCCTTTCCAACAAGATCAGAAGAAAAAAGCAAGGTTGTCTGTTATTATCAATGTCATTTGACATAAAAGTATGTTATGCTAGCTATAATAATAAGATGAGGAAAAGAAATTAAAAGATTGAAAATAGGGAAAGAAGAAATAAATATCATTTTTGCACATGATATAGTAACTTACTTAGACAATTCTAGAGAGTCAACTAAAATTAGCATAAACAATAACTTCAGTAAAGTTGCTAGATATAAAATAAAGGCATTTAAGTCATCAGCATTTCTATACATGGCCAACAAAACCCAGCAACAAGAGATAGAGAAGTTCTATTTACATAATGTATAAAAAACTTGGGATAGAAAATACTTAGAATACCAAGACATAGAAACTCTTTACAAAAATGCAGTACTAAATAATTGGAAAAATATTAATTGTTCATAGATAGACTGAGTCAGTATGATAAAAATAACAATACTAAGTTAATTTACATGTCCAGTGCCATACCAAACTATAAAAGATATATCAAAAATATAATACTATTAAACTATACTACAACATAGTAATCATCAAAACAGTTTGGGGTGAAGCTATCAAGGTCACTCAGTGGATTGAGAGACAGGCCTAGAGATTGTAGATCCTGGGTTCAAATCTGAACTCAGGTACTTCCTAGCTGTGTGATCCTGGGCAAGTCACTTAACCCCAGTTGCCTAGTCCTTACCATCTTTCTGCCCTGGAACCAATACTCAGTATTGATTCTAAGATGGAAAGTACAATTTGGTACTGGTTAAGAAAAAGGAAGATTGCTTAATGGAACAAATAAGTTATTAAAAAATACAGAAGCAAATGCACACAGTAGCCTAATGTTTGATAAATCTGAACCTGCCAGCTCTGAAAGCCCTCCATATGTGGAAGATTCTAACTTCCATTCCTGACATTTCCAAGTGTCCGCTGCATCCAACTAGATCTCCTAGCCAATTCCTGATATCCCACTGCCTATAACACCATAAGAAGGAAATCAACTGGACACTTATGAAACCCCCATGACTTTCTATATGCCCCTGGCCCTTATATCACTGAGCTGCACTGGTGCATAAGGATGAAATCAGAAGTCACTATAAAAAAATTAGAATAAATATCAAGAGTCTGGCATAAATAAGTGTGCAAGAACCAAGGAATATCCCTAATAGAATCATTCACTCCCTTACCTCAGCCCCATTTTCTTCCGGTTGTAACTCAAAGATCATCACAACCTCAATCCATTAGCCTATATTCCAGCAATGGAGATTTGATTGCATCCTTGTTGCTCAAGTGACTGAGATTCAGTGTATCCTTTGCCTTAAACTCCTCTTCCCTGCTTTTCTCCTCCATTTTGAATCTTACATTTTCTCTCTGGCAAATTAAAATGTGCCCTCAATAAAGGCACATTTCTGGTTTTTAGCATCATGGCTATCTTCCTCCTTCCTCTCTCACCAGAATTGAAACTGCCCTGGGGATGCTAAACTCATGAGTTTTTGCCTTATCTGGCCTAGAACCAGGCCACCAACCATTAGCTCTATCCCAATTATACCCTATACCCCAAATCCCCAGGTCTGATATCTAGCTCCTCTTTTTCTCCATTAATTTACAAGCTACTTGAGGGCAATAACTGTCTTACTTGCTTAGATTTGTAACCCCAGTCCTTAACACAGTACATTGCACATTGTAAATGTTCAATAAATGCTTTTTTCATTCATTGGTGACGGCATGGACAGAAACACTGTACTCATCTATTTCCAGTCAGCATTACTCATAGAGAGCAGGGAATGAAGTGTTACCATCATAACATTACCAAGCTCTGTTTCTGCTAATCTAGCTTTTACTCTATGGCACACCATGATGTTATCCTACTTTCATTGTGTTGCCAGGGCATTTTAAATATCACAAACTTTAAAGTATGAATCATGATGTTTACTGGCATACACTTTAGCTTGATCTTGTCTTAAGCATCATGTGAAAAAAAATTCTTCTAACTTAAAGAATGTCAGAACCAGCTCAAAAATAACCTTATAAAAAGACTACTACCTCAGGTATAGTAGCTAGATTTTATACAGATATAAGGAAAAGGAATTGTCACTGATCTCAATTGATGTCATCACAAGTTGTTAATAAGGAATTTAATTCACTGTAAAAATGGCAAGTCTATTCACTTGATGAAGTGCACGTACCACTTTGAATCAAGAAGGTAACCAAATAAGTTCATTAGTTGAGTACGGAAGAGTCTACAAGTCAGAAATTACCTTTGGAGGAAACCCCTGCAGTGAAGGAGGAAATTTCTTCTCTTCCCTCCACCACATTGGCCATCTGGCTCTGCAGAGGTGCTAACTGACCAGTAGGACACATTGCACCCACCTGGGAGCAGACACACACTCTAGACAAGAATACAGGTTCAAGAACGGAACCCCAGTAGCAGGAAAAATAAAACAAAAAAAGAGCCGGGCTATAGAGAGGAGCAAATCTTTGGAATCCAGCTGACCAAACTAAAGCAGACATGTGAAACTAAGGGGAACTGTGTGAAGACTCTACAGAGAAAGAAAGGACTTCTAGGACTTTTAAGTACTTAGAGTTGTGAGGTGTCTTTGCTATGTGTTTGTGCTACATGTGTCTCATTAACACTGAATATTAAGTCTGAGCCCACTCTTCCCCAACATTGTATGTACTTATTGGATAATAAGCTCCTAGGTTTGTGGAGAGAATGTTTTATAACTATTGTTCTTGCCATGCTATTTAAGTAAAGGCTCCCCTAAAAGCTAATTCAGCCCACTGACTAACTATTAACAGGAAACATACTGTGAGAGCCTATTAGCTACAGCAGTAGTCAGCCACAAGATACCCTAAGTTCCATGACAGTAGCTACTCTCTGAGAACCCAAACCACAAATATAAATGTAAGTGGAGGTTGTGGAGAGTAGCTCATAGGCTAGGTGGTACAGTGGATAGAATGTTGGACTTGGAGTCAGGAAAATCTGAGTTCAAATTTCTGCCTCAGACACTAAGTGGTGGCCCTGGGTAAGTCATTAAACTTCTTAGTTTAATGTTTAATATATAGTTTATAGCTTAATAGTTTGATATATCATCTTTAAAAAGAGGATAATAATAAAACCTACTTTATAGAATTGTTGTGAAAATTAAATGGGAAAATGTTTTAAGAGAATTTTGCAAACTTTAAAGTATTATGTAAATATTAGTTGATATTATTATTATTAGTGCATGCTATAAAGGTATTAAAGTAAAAAGTAAAACCTTGGAAATATACTTACAAATGTACTATTTTCAGTTAATTTAGAAATGAAAGTTCACCATTTTGTTTTCTGTTAAACCTTTTCATCTAATTTAAAAAGCATTTCTTTTTATATTTGCTTTTAAAGTACATTTTATTGAATTTTTTGTTTTTAATCACCTACATTCCCCAATGTATCCTTCTCCGTTACTAGAGGCAGCTAAGTGGTATAGTAGGTGGAACACGGGCCTGGGGTGAGGAAGATCTAAATTCAAATCTGGCCTCAGACACTAATTATTAATGACTCCAGGCAAGTTAATCTTTTTTTGCCTCAGTTTCATCAACTATAAAATGGAGATGATAAGAGCACCTACCTTACAGGGTTTTCAGGAGGATCAAATGAGATAATATTTGTAAAGCACCTAGCACAAAGTCTAGCAAATAATAGGTACAATGAAAATGCTTCTCCCCTTCCTTTATTGCCTCTCTCCAAGAGTTCTACAATATAACAAAGAAACAAAAAGGAGAGAAATAGTGCAACAAAACTAACCAAGATATCAAAGAAGTCTGACATTAGACACAGTATTCCACATCCATATTCCCCTTACTCTGTAAAGAAACTAAGGAGAGATACCTTCTCATACATTTTCTTTAGGGGTGAGATTGGTCATTATAATTTTATAGCACTGTTCCAATTAGGTTTTTTTTTTAAACCCTTAACTTCTGTGTATTGGCTCATAGGTGGAAGAGTGGTAAGGGTGGGCAATGGGGGTCAAGTGACTTGCCCAGGGTCACACAGCTGGGAAGTGTCTGAGGCTGGATTTGAACTTGAGACCTCCCGTCTCTAAGCCTGACTCTCGATCCACTGAGCTACTCAGCTGCCCCTCCAATTAGTTTTAATTGTTGTTTTGATTTACAGTGGCATGGGCATTACGTATACTATTTTCTTTATTCTACTTTGTATTGCATTAATTCATGCATTTTCCAAGTTTCTTTGCATTCATCATATTTAGCATGTTCTACAGTACATTTTGTGATAATCATGTACCCCAACCAGAAACTCTGAGGGGACCCTGACTCAAATGTAGTGTCACTGGATCATTAGGAAGGAGACTGATCATGAGGTGGTTGAGTAGAAAGGACCACATGGTTTTAGAAACCAGATAATTCCCACAAAATGGTGCTGCTTCTCTCCAACACTACTTCCCTCAGGAATGAACACTTCTAAGAATGAATCCATGGGAAAAAAGAAGAGGAGGTTAGATTTGTAAAAGTAATAACATACAAATTAGTTGCAAGATGCAGTTCAGACTTAGTACTTCAGAAGCTTTAACCCTATGAGGAACATTGAAAAGAAGGAATAATGAATCAGAGAAAAGATTTCAAAATAGATTTGGGAGGAAAAAAAGAAAGTTAGTAAAGAGAACAGATCAAAGAAAAACTTTGCAGAAAAGGACTCAATAAAAAGAAAAATAACAAGCATAAGAAACTGGAGAGGACAGATTGTGAACTAAGGGGAGGGCAAAGAAGAGAAGAAGAAGGTGCAAAAGGGGAAAAAATATAACTAAGTAAATAAAAGAAAAAATGAAAATGTCAGCAAAACCCAGAACTAAGGAAAGGGTAAGCAAATGGAAATGGTTTGGAATTGTGGTGGGTGGAAGATAGCCTAAGGCAACAGAACTGCATCAAAGTAATTTAAGCAAAACTAACTGCAGGGATAATGTATTGAATTAAATTAAGAGAGATTAAATTTTTAAAAAAATACTATAGAAGCAAATAGAAAAAATCACAAGCTCAACTCATAACTTTAAATGTGAATGAACTAAGAAATCCAGTAAAATGAAAGAGAGTGGCAGAATGAATAAGAAAATAAAACCCCATAATCTGTTATTCACAAGGAACACATCTAAAAGGCAGACACATAGAATCAAACTGAGAGGCTAAAGGAAAATTTATTATAAAGCAGGTAAATCCAAAAATATAGGTTGTACGATCTTGTTACTAAACAAAACAAAAATAAAATTTCATGATATCAATAAGCAAGGAAATTACACTATAGGAACCATATGTAATAAACCATTATTAATATTAAACTCATATGTTTCAAATGGCATAACATTTAAATTAATAAAAGAAAAGTTAATTGTAAAAAGACCTAGATTGCACAGTAATAGCCTAGACTTGAATGTTCTTCTTTTGGAACAGGACCGATCAAATGGAAAAATAAACAAAAGGAAAAGCATAGAATTGAACAATGATAAATTTAGAGCTTAAAGATTTATGATGTTGTCTGATTGGGAACAATGAAGAACACACATATCTCATAACACCACATGGCCACAGTATATTTTAAAAAAAGGAATCCTAAACACATTCTTTTCATACCATAATGCAATAGGCACAGACCTAATTAGAAACATAATAGTGAAATACTCCTCAATGAGTGGGTCAAAGAATGAATCATAGAAACAAAGAATAGGTATGTGAAAGACAATGATAATCATGAGACAACATACCAAAATTTCTGGAATGTAGCCAATTCAGTCCTTAGAGGAAAAATTACATCCCCCCCCAAAATACTCTAACAAAATAGGAAAAGAAAAGATTAATAAATTTTATATGCAATTAAAAATTAGAAACCCAGCAAATAAGTGCAAAATAAACACAAAAACTTTTTTAAATTAAAGGGAGAAATAAATTGGAAACCAAAAAGGGTACAGAACTGATCATCAAAATGAAAAGTTTGCCCTTCAAAAAGTCTAACAAATTTGATAAACCATTAACCAACTGGATTAAAAAGAAAAAAAATCAAATGAAAAAGGTGAAATCAGAATTGACAATTCAGAAAATTAAAAGAATTAAAAGAAGCTGCTCTATACAATGTACCAAGAAAACTGAGAATTCCAAAGAAGTAGAAGATGAGTTACAAAACATAAGATACTCAATTAACAGAATACCAAATAGAGATCTTAAGCAATTCAATCTCAGACAAGAAATTGAACTAGTTGTAAAAGAACTATAAAAAGGAGGGGTGGGGGACCCTGATCTAGATGAATATTTTTAAAGACAACATCTATTCACAAATGATTCTCAAAAACTGAGAAAGAAAACATTCAATCTTTTGAGACAGAGTCCTGATACTTAAACAAGGGAAGAATAAAAGCTAAGAAAGATAAATGATAACAAACAGATCAAAATCCTTAATGAATATATATTCAAAAATGTTAAATACAATTTTGACAAGAGAAAAGAATTAAAAGTATTAAGGTGGGAAAGGGGGACACCAAACTATCCCTATACCCCTTTGGCATAATGATTTGCTATGAAAATCAGTGAAGAAATTAACTGACAATGAATAGCTTCAGCAAAATACAAATTACAAAATAACCCCACAAAATCAATAGAATTTCTATATAGCAATAACAAAATTCAGAAGAGGAGTGATATAAGTCCCATTAAAAAAATAACTACAAAATGCATAAAGTATCTCACTTTGGCAAACTGCCAGCTAGATATTTTGTGTATTTTGAGAGGCCAGTAAAGAATATTGATGTATAATAACGGCTACATTGAGAGATATTGTATCTAGGATTAAAGAGGAGACATTGACTATATCAGACCATCTCTAGAATACTGAAGTTCTGTTCTAGGCACCATATTTTCTAAAGGGCACTGAAAAGCTGGACAGTATTCAGAAGAGGATAACTAAGACAATAAGGAACCTCAAAATTATATTATTGAGGGACAAAGTGAGGTTTAATCTATAAAAAAGATAGAAGAATCTGAGGTACAGAGGAAATAATACTCATGTTAAAAAGAACTTAAGAAGGGGTGCTATTTTGCAATAGGAATTTGGGTCTGAAGGTTTTGAGTTACAGGTGACATCCAAGAGGATCTGGACATATTGTTCTGAAACTTAAGTGAGAAGGATAGGTTGGAGATGGAGATTTAAGAATTATCAGCATAGTGGTAGTATCTGAAATCATGAAAAAAAAATTAATCCTCTGAGGGAGAGCGTAGTGAAATGAACAGTGAACCAAGGAAATTCACCTTCTTCCTTCTCCCCTACAAATACTTGTAAAAAATTATTTCTTTTCTTCAATCAGCAAAAATCCACCTTCTCTTTTTCTACCAGCTTTTGAGAATGAAAGAAAGACAAAATTCCTATTGCAAACATGTATACTTAAGGAAATTAAATTCCTCCATTGGCCATATTTAAAAAAAAATCTCATTCTGTAATCTGAATCCTTCACCATTCTATCAGAAGGTGGGTAAAATGTTCTATTTATTAGTCCTCTAGAATCATGGTTGATCATTACATTGAACAGTTTCTAATCCTTTTAAGTTGTTTGCTTTACCATATTCTAATCATTGTATAAACTGTTTGATTCTGTTCGCTATGCATCAATTCATGCAAGTTTTCATTCTTTTCTTTTAAAGTAACTCCATCATTTCTTACAGCCCAATAGTATCTCAACCCATTAATCCATTATAGCTTGTTCATTCATTTCCCAATTGATAGGCAGCCCCCTAATATTCCTATTCTTTCCCACCTCTAAAATATTTTTATACATCAATGGAATTTGTCTTGCTTAGGATGTGTGGCCCAGAAGTTTTTCAGTCATATCTGACTCTTTATGACCCCATTTGGGGTTTTCTTGGTAGATATTAGAATAGCTTGTCATTTCCTTCTCCACCTCATTTTCAAGATGAGGACCTGAGGCAGAATTAAATGACTCACCCAGAGTTCCATAGCTAGCAAGTCTAAGGCCAGATTTGAACTCAGTAAAATAAGTCTTCTGACTCCAGGTCCAGGACTCTATCCATTAAACAATATAAGGACATCTAGATGTCCTTATATTGTTTAAAGGGTTGGAAAGTGCTTTCTTCAAAACAATCCAATGAAGCAGGAAATATACATAATATTATCCCTACTTTACAGATGAGAAAACTGAGGATCAGAAAGATTAGGTGACATGCCCCAAATCACGTAGTGTAAGTAGTTAATAAGGTCAGAGCTGGAACTGGAAACTTCCCTCTTAGACCCCATGTAACACTTCGTTTTGTAACTTTACAATGTAATTTTTGTGTAATATTATATCTTGTCTCTTTCCTATACTATAAGCCCCTTGAGGGAAGGGATCCTATTCAATCTAACTTTATATCTTCTTCGGTACCTAGTACAGTGACCTCCACACTGTAAATATAATAAATACCTGCCATATTTTATATGCTAGAAAAGCTGTCTCTATGCTCTCTACCATGATGTTCTATGATTCCATGTGAACTGGAACAACCTTCAGGAATTGATGCAGAGTGAAAGGAGCAGAACCAGGAGAACTTTATACAAAGAGATGGATATACTGTGGCACAATCGAATGTAATGGACTTCTCTACTAGCAGCAATGCAATGATCCAGGACAATTCTGAGGGACTTATGAGAAAGAATGCTATCCACATTCAGAGAAAGAATTGTGGGAGCAGAAACACAGAAGAAAAACAACTGCTTGATCACATGGGTCAATGGGGATATGTTTGGGGATGTAGACTCTAAACAATCACCCTAGTGCAAATATCAATAATATGTAAATAGGTCTTGATCATGTAAAACCCAGTGGAATTGCGTGTTGGCTATGGAAGGAGGGGAGGGAAAGAACATGAATCACGTAACCATGGAAAAATTTTCTTAATTAATCAATAAAAAAAGAATACTATCCTATGTCAGTATTAAAATTCTCAGTCAGCTTTGAGGAAGTTGTCTAATTCTGCCCATAAGCATCAAGAAAAGAAAGTTATTTTGTAACTTTTGTGTTGTTGTGAAGAAAGAATGTAAAATTAGAAAACTCAAGACAATGATTGTATAAAGAACTAGCATTTTCGTTCTTCAAAGCTAACTGTTGTAATCTATGAACGTGGCAAAAGACTTTCATTTCATTAGCATTTCAAAGAATCTGTTGATTTTTGTTTTAAAAAAAATATAATTTTTCTGAGTTAATTCATCTAAACCTGCTTTCTTCTTTACCGTTTCAGGCTACAGCAGTAATTATCAGTCGCTAGTAATTACTTCAGACTACATTTATTCAATCCATAATTGAAATAGCTACTAACAGTTAAGTACTAATAACTGAATATACATTATATTAGCACTTTGAAACTCCTGGATAAGAAATACTAATTTATTATTATCATGTAAGTTCTCATTCTATTTAAATCATCTATAATCTAAAGTCTTAGATGAAAATCGAAGATGCTAAAAACCTTACATATTAGGCCAAACTTTAGATATTAAAAATAATGACAGATTTGGGTATTAAGGAAGATTTCAAATTAATTTACCATTTTCTTTATTACTATGCCATTATCTATTAAGGTGTTCAGAGGTCTGTGAAGGCTTCAACAAGAAGTAATTTCTACATTTAGTGTAGGATGATTGGAATGACAAGCTCAATGCAAATAGAAGTAACTTGGAAAACTATTAATCTGTGAACTCTTACATATGACAGACTAATGAGTGGTTATACTCACAGGGTAAGCATAAAGCCTGTCTTAAAATAGACACCATTTAAAAAGCACTTTTTAAAAAAAGGACATAAATTGATGAATTATAATTCCAAATAATTATGTATATTCAAAAATCTTCAATACCAAATACCTATATTAACATTCCTCAAGGAGAACTTTCCCATTATTATTAGATGAAAGCAATTGCAAAAACTCTCTATTGATTCAGTTTCAAATTGTAAATATTATATGTAATTGTAAATGAACAGCTTTTTGGAACATAGCACTAAGTACAAAACAATGAACACAGTAAGTGTTTAATACATGCTTATTAGTTAATATCAAATAGGGAAACCTAACAGATATTAGAATTCCCCCAAACCAAAGTTCCATATTATTAACAGATTTTCGAAATAAGTTCCAATTCACAAAATTATTTTGAACTTCTTACTTCAATAATTATTATCTTATTAAATTGCTTGCCAGCTCCAGGAGGCGGGGGGGGGGGGGGGGGGGAGTAGGAAGAGAGGAAGGGAGACAATTTGGATTACATAACTTTGGAAAACTTATGTGGAAATTTATTACATGTAATTGGTAAAATAAAATATATTTGTAATTGAAAAAATAACTATTATCTTAATAAAATATGGCCCTCACTCTTAAAAAATATCAAATGAAGAAAAGCACTTAAGCCTTCCTCTTCTTAATTTTTTTGTAATTTTGGACCCCGTTAGCAGTCTGATGAAGCCAACAGATTCCTTCTCAATATAATGTATTTAAATGCATAAAATAAATCTCATAAGATTACAAAAGAAATCCATTCAGTTTAAATACAGTTATCAATTTTTTAAGTTCATAGACTCTAGGATAGTAACCCCTGGCACAGAAAAGAGATTTGTTCTTATCAGGAGTCATTCATGAAAGCTTCTTAAGATATGGCATTTTATATATATGAAAATCACAACCTCTCTTGGTCTCAGTTTCTAATTTGTAAAATGAAGGGAGTTGTACCACACCTAATGCCGGCTTTATAAATGTCATCATTGACAAAATGTCTTGCTATCATCGTTATATTTTAATGAAGGCCTACTGCATATTCAAGTTACTGTGACAAGATTCCTGAGGCAAGGGCTATTTTATTTTATTTTTTCCCTTCATATCCCCAGTTCTATCACAGTACCCAGCACAGAGTTGGTGTCCATCAGTTATTAAATACTTCTGTATGCCAGACACAGTGCTGGAAATACAAAGAAAGACAAAAATATAGCCCCTGTTTTCAAGGAGTTTAGGGTCTAATGGGAGAGACAACATACATAAAACCATACATCCAAGGTATATGTAGTGTAAATGTAATGCTTGATTAATTGAACTAGATGATCGCTAAGGTCTCTTCTAAGTCTCTTGTCCTATGTCAAAACTAAAGATGATTGTTAATTTATGTTAAAGAAAAAAAATGAGAAGTTTTATGAGTTATCTTATTCCACTTCACATAAATTATTTAGTTCTTACATAACTTCTGAACTGTGTCACTAATAACTCTTAATAAATCTAACAATACTAACTTTTCTCAAGTGACTGCATAAATCTTTTCACTAAATACAAATTGAATTAACATTTTCATATGCAAACATCAAGCATGGCTTTTACTCATAATTAATCTTTGAACTCAGGTATAAGCAAATAGCAAACTTCCTAGCCATTCTCTTGTGATTTAGGGCTCCTTATGTAAGATAGCCATCCGGATTTATCAGCCATGAATTAGGGGATTGTTCTTCATTTCACAAAAGGATTAACCAAGTGATTCCACTCAAAAACAAGCTTCCATACTTTATCATTTTATTTATAATTATCTAATACACTTATACAACATTTTAGGAATATATCAATTCAATTCAATAAACATTTACTAAGTGCCAATGATGCTTGCAAGGAAGTAGGCTACAAATAGCAAGGGGAGGGAATGACATCTGCTTTAAGGCACATATGTCTACTGTATAAACTTTTTGTTTGTTCAGAAATAATCTAACATATATTGTATAGATTTTACTAGGGAAGCATCAAGACAGAACCACAGAATTGAAGAAGAAAGATTTTAATTTATGGTATATTCTTATTTTGTATCTCAAATCAAGGATGGGCTTTAAAAATGAAATTTTATTGCTCTGAAAACCAGGCCATAAGCTTTAAAAGTTTAGATTTCTTCTTTTTTTATGACAAAAATCTGTTGCTATGGCAATTATTTTCTTTAATTGTATATTTCAAATACATCTAAAATAGATGAGTCCAATTTCATAAAGAATGAATAATAAAATACTCCAGAGAGACATACATTTTAGTGGTATATACTGTCTTCCATTTCTTTCTTTTTTCCTTCAGTTCCTCCTTCCCCTCCCCACAACAAAGGTGCCATCGTCCAGGAAAAAAAAGAAAAAATATATACATATATATATATTTATGATGTCTTTTGTGTTTCCATTTCTTAGTTCATTCTCTGTAAGTGAACATTCACAAGATATTCTTCAAATATTAAATCTGTAGCTGTATGTAATATTCTCTTGGTTCTACTTATTTTACTCTTCATTATCTCACATAGTTCTTTCCAAGTTAAAAAAAAATTAATCTGCTCATTGTTTCTTATGGCACAGAAGTATTCCAACACAATCATATACGACAATTTGTTTAGTCATTCCCTAATTGATCCCTCAGTTTCCATATCTTTGCCACCACAAAAAGAGCTGCTATAAATATTTTGGAACAAATAGGTTCTTTTCCTTTTCCCCTAATCTTCTTGAGACATAGCTCATCAATGTTATTTCTGGGTCTAAGGATACACATAGTTTTGTAGCTCTCTGGGCATATTTCCAAATTGCTTCTCTAAAATGGTTGGATTAGTTCACAGTTCTACCAACAGTGTATTAGTGTCTCTGCTTTTCCACATTCCCTCCAACACTTGTCATTTTTCCATTTTGTCATTATAGCAATCCTATAGGTATGAGATGATACCTCAGAATTGTTTTGGTTTGCATTTCCCTAATCAATAGTCATTTAGAGCATTTTTTCAGATACCAATTTATGGCTTTGATTTCTTTATCTAAAAACTGCCTGTTGGTATCTTTTGCCCATTTATCAATTGCAGGATGTCTCACAAAGTTCTCTTTTTTTTATATGATACCTCTATCCAAGAGACTGACTATGAAATTTTCCTGTAAGCCATGAAGTTTTCTTATCAATAGGTGAATTGATCATGATCTTCCCTGTGCCAGTATTAGAGGTATGACTAAAGCACACCTGGACATTTTATCTTCCCATTCCAACCTAGTGATAGTCCCCAGGGATAAAGCCATGGTTTTTTGTTTTCTTCATACTTAAAACAAGTTAGTTTTATTTTGAACACATTTTCCTTCCAATTTTCTACTTTCCTTTTAATCATGATAGCATTTATTTGTACAAAACCTTTTCAGTTTAATGTACTCAAAATTACCCATTTTATATCTCACAATGCTCTTCATCTCTTTACTCATAAATTCATCTCCTAGCCACAAATATTATAGGCAATATATTCCCTGTTCTAATTTTCTTATATCTCCTTTTATGTCTAGAAAATGTATCTCTTTTGATCTTAGTAAGATAAGTGGTAAGTGGTATACGATATTGCACTATACCTAGTTCCTGCCTAACTATTTTCCAGTTGTCCCAGCAATTTTTTTTTTACCAAATAACGATTTCTTCTCCTAATAGCCTGCATCTAAATTTTTGTAAAATACCAGGTTACTATAATGTTTTTTTTTAATTTTTTTTAAACCCTTGTACTTCGGTGTATTGTCTTGCCTTTGACACTAACCAGTTGTGTCACCATAGGCAAGTGACTTAACCTTTTTTTTTTTTTTAAACCCTTGTACTTCGGTGTATTGTCTCATAGGTGGAAGATTGGTAAGGGTGGGCAATGGGGGTCAAGTGACTTGCCCAGGGTCACACAGCTGGGAAGTGGCTGAGGCCGGGTTTGAACCTAGGACCTCTTGTCTCTAGGCCTGACTCTCACTCCACTGAGCTACCCAGCTGCCCCTACTATAATGTTTTACTACTGTTTGTTACATATTCATTTTGTTCCAGGAATCTACTTTTCTATTTCTTGCCAGTATCAGTTAGCTTTGATAATTGCTGCTTTGTAATAGTTTTTTTTAAGTTAAATTAAATTAAATTTACCAATTACATAAAATAACAAATTTTCACATAAGTTTTCTGAAGTTATATAATCCAAATTATCTACCTCCATTCCCCTCCCCCCCTCCCAGAGTTGGCAAGCAATTCAATCTAGATTATACATGTGTAATACAGTTTAAAACCCAGTACTGTTAGATCTCCTTCCTTTACATTCTGTTAATAATTCTTTTGCCATTCTTGATTTTTTGTTATTCCATTTTCTTCTATTTTTTATATCCTCATAGTTATTCCTATTATCACTCTTCTTCTCAAAGTGCCGTCCCATATAAAAAATAGTATTTTTAAGAGGAAAAAAAAGCATTACAAATGATCAATACATTGGAAAAGTCAGAAAACATGCAATATAACACCTTTGGACTTTCCACCTCGACAAAAGGAAGGATTGGGGGATCTCTCATATCTCTTCCTTCAAGTCCTATTTGATCTTTATAATTTTGTTACACTCACATTTAATTGGGGATATATTTACATTACTGTATATATTGTTGCCTTGGCCCTGCTTACTTCACTCTATATCAGTTCATATAAATCTTTCTATGCTCCTCTGTATTCATCACACATCATTTCTCATAGCATAATCATATCTAATATGTTCACGTACCACAATTTGTTTAGCCATTCCCAACCAAAAGGCATCTACTTTGTTTTCAATTCTTTGTTAACACAAGAAGTTCTGCTATAAATATTTTGTTATCTCTTGGGGTTTTCTTCTTATCAATGGCTTCCTTGGGGTTAAAACCCAATTGTGGCATCATGAAAGGCCTTCTCCTTATACATAAAATGAATCATCTTGAACAATACACATTGTCTACAACCTTAGTCTTTAGAACAGTGTTCCTCAAATTCCAGGTCAAAGAGTTCTAGAAAATTTAAAAGGGATCACAGAATCTAAGAGGCTGTTAATAAGAGCTTGGCAACAGTGGCCGCATTTGTGAATTTGTAAGATGATTTAGTGATTCTGGTCACCATCTCCAGAGGATCTTTTCTATGCTCTCTTTTCTTCTGCTCTCGTGTTGCGAAGTTAAGAGTTATAAAGAGAGCTCCGCTAGTTGTTTTGTGTGCAATGCTTATAAAATGAACTATAGAATTTTATTTCTGGAGGACCAATAAAGGTCATGGGAGCAGCAAGAGCCTCTAGTGGCTGTTGAATTGAAAGCCTCTGTGAATTACTGATTTTATTTTTTTTTTTAATCCTTATCTTCCATCTTAAGAGTCAATACTGTGTATTGATTCCAAGGTAGAAGAGCAGAAAGGGCTAGGCAAATGGGGTTAAGCAACTTGTTCAGGGTCAGACAGTAGAAAGTATCTGAGGCCATATTTAAACTCAGAACCTCTTGTCTCTGGACCTGGCTCTCAATCCACTGAGCTACTTAGCTGCCTCTGTGAATTTCTGATTTTAAAGAATGGACTAGTGTTCTCTCGAAGTTAACAAAGTGAGACAAATTAGAAATTAAATTGTTAGACCAATTATCTATTACTTAAGGTGTTCCATGACTTCCCCCATGGAAGAAATTAAACAAATGACACCTTTTAGGAATAGAGAAATCTGATAGGAAATCCTGTCCAGAAAATATAGTTGATGGTGTTAGGTGTAGAAAATAGGGAGCTTTTTCAACTCATACCATTTGATTGGAAATATGTCTTAAAACATTATGCCCATATATATACCACATGAGAAAATGGGAGAAAGCATAGATTAGAAGGCCCAAGTGTGGATCCTAACTTTGCTAATTGCTACCTGTTTAACTTTTGGTGAGTCATTTTTAAGTTGTCTGGGTTTCAATTTCCTCATCTATATGTAGCCAGAGTCTAGAATGGAGGCTTTAGTTTAGCAGAAATCTAGCTATTGATCCAAATAGTGACATCAGGAGCTGTGGTATCCAAGTTCTCTCTGTTTCCATGTCAGAAAGTGAAAATAAACAAACAAATGAGCTCTGTCAACACTCAGATCAAATGTGCAGTAAATCTCTTTCTTAACTCTATCCCTGTGCACATTTCCTCCTCATAGCAAGTCAAGAGTTTCCATTTTGAGCTAAAGAATTTCATCTCCCAGCATGCAATTTCTCCACATTATAGAGATACTACTGATTACATGTAAAATTGTTCAGTTGGATTACGTGACCTTTAAAGTCTTTTCCCAACTCTAAATCTGGTGTCTTATAGTTTTATAACTAGAAGGATGAATTTTATTATACTCTCCGGGTCTTGCTAGGAGAATTTCCTTTACAGAATAATGTATCTGAATTTTTCCTTACCTCAGAACTATTCATGAAGTCCTTGAAGATGCTTAGAAAGCCAGTTCTGTGTTAGACAAAGGTACTATTTTTGGAGTGCTTAAAAAGTGTTGGGGGTGGGGCAGCTGGGTAGCTCAGTGGATTGAGAGTCAGGCCTAGAGACGGGAGGTCCTAGGTTCAAATCTGGCCTCAGACACTTCCCAGCTGTGTGACCCTGGGCAAGTCACTTGACTCCCATTGCCGACCCTTACCACTCTTCCACCTATGAGCCAATACACAGAAGTTAAGGGTTTAAAAAAGAATTTTAAAAAAAGTGTTGGGGACAGCTGGGTGCTCAGTGGATTGAGAGCCAGGCCTAGAGACAAGATCCTAGGTTCAAATCTGGCCTCAGACACTTCCCAGCTGTGTGACCCTGGGCAAGTCACTTAACCCCCATTGCCTAGCCCTTATCACTCTTCTGCCTTGGAGCCAATACATAGTATTGATTCTATAGAGGAAGGTAAGGGTTTTTAAAAAAAAAGTGCTAAGATGTTTCCTAATAGGGTGTTATTGACCAGCCAACTCTGCCTTTATTGTAAAGGAAAAAATACTACAGAATAGGAACTATAGTGGCAGCAAAATGTTTATACTAATCATCTAGCTCAGTGATGGGCAAACTACAGCCCGTGGTCCAGATGCAGCCCCCTGAAATGTTCTATCCAGCCAGCAGTACGACATTATTTCTAATCTGACAAATACAACAAGTAGGATACAATACAATGAAACTTCAAAAGAGTTGCCTTAGAAACAGACTGACAGATGAGCATTTCCTTTCCTTTGGCCCCCTCTTTAAAAAGTTTGCCCGTCACTGATCTAGCTAAACATTTGAAAAATTTAGAATATAAGAAGTGTTACAGGAATATATCATAAAGATCATATACTATTTTATGCCAGGAATGCAGGGCTTAGTCAATATTAGGAAAACTATAAGCAACACTGACCATATTAATAACAAAAACAACAAAAATCATGATTATTTCAATAAATTCAGGAAAAGTTTTTAACAAAATGCAACACTAATTCCTGTTTTTAAAATACTAGAAATATAGGAATAAATAATGGAGTTTTTCTTTAAATGACCAGTAGTTACTAACTTAAAAGAAAAGTAAGCATTACCTGTAATGGGGATGAACTAGGTCTTTCCAATAAGATCAGGAGTGAAGTAAGGATGTCCATCAGCACCATTACTTTTCAATATTGCACTAGAAATTCTAGTTATGACAATAAACAAGAAAAAAACTGAAAGGAATAAGCAAAGGCAAAGGGGAGACAAAACTTACTTTTTCCAAATGATAAAATGATTTACTTAATAGGACCCTAGGGAGTCAATTAAAATTTAAATGAAACAATTAACAGCCTCAACAAAGTTGTAGGATATAAAATAAACCCAGAAAATCATCTGCATTTCAGCATATCACCAATAAAATTAAGCAGGAAGAGATAAAGTCCACTTAAAGTAACTATAGACTGTATAAAATATTGGGGGAGGGGGGTTGAGTTACCTGCCAAGACGTACATAGGTACTTTATGAACACAATAACAAAAACACTCCACACAAATCAATGCAGACTTAAACAACTAGAGGAATATTAATTGTTCGTGGGTAGGTCAAGTCAATAGAATAAAAAATTAATAGGACCTAAATTAATGTATATATTCAGTGTTCTACCAAACTACCAAAAAGGACCATTTGATAGAGCTAGGGGAAAAAATGAAAACAAAATTCATTGGTATGAAAAAATGGCAAGAATATCAGGGGAAATCAATGAGCAAGAGAATTTGGAACTGAAAATAATGTAAAGTTGAATTTAAAAAAGAAAAGAAAAGGAGGCAGCTGGGTAGCTCAGTGATTTGAGAGTCAGGCCTAGAGACAGGAGGTCCTAGGTTCAAATCTGGCCTCAGACACTTCCCAGCTGTGTGACCCTGGGTAAGTCACTTGACCCCCATTGCCTAGCCCTTACCACTCTTCTGCCTTGGAGCCAATACACAGTATTGACTCCAAGACTGAAGGTAAGGGTTTAAAAAAAAACCAATAACAAAGAATCGAATAACCCTACAAAATAAAGAGTCATATACAAGTATCATGAAAGTGTTATTGTGGATTCTAAGAGGATTCATGCTTTCCTCATTTAAATAAGAAAAGAAAAGAAAAGAAAAGAAAAGAAAAGAAAAGAAAAGAAGGCATGGAAGTAGGGAACAAACAAGAATGGAAAAATTCAATGAAGAAATATTAAGAGAAGAGAGGCAAAAAAGGAACAGGAAGTGATGCTGATTGCAATCTGTCTGTTAAGTACACAGAGGCAAAAGAGAATAAGAAGTGTTGGGCAAATATTAGGAGAATTATTACAATAGAAAAGAAAAAACAAAACAAGAACAAAAAACCTCACAAACATTAGAATTTAACCTCCTTCCTATCATATTTTCACAATGTTCAGAGGTTAAACAACAATGAAAATTATGTGGCTTTTATATCAAATATTTGTTTTACTAAATTAAAAGTCAAAGAGTATTTTGAATGAAGCAAAGAATTCCATTGGTGGTTGATATCTAGTTAGATGTAAGGTTCTATTTGATAAATAATACTCAATGGCTCTGTACAAATCTTGGGGGACTCTGACAGGGCTCAGCTTGCAAAGAATCCGATCTGAAGCTGACATCATTTACTTTTATAATAATAACATCATATCTTTCGTGTCAATTTGAGATTTACTAAGAAAAGTACATAAGGTGATGCAATCAGTAAAAACACATGGCATTATTTATTAGGCATCAAGGATGGTAGGAACAAACAAGTAACTTCAGACGGATGAGAGGGCTAAATTTGTTGAATGAAGAAACAAATGCCTTTCTCTCCTAGACTGAATTTAAGAGAGTTTTGGCAAACTGAAGGCAACAGATTCAGAAGAACCTAAGGCACTGGTTTGACACTGCACTGAACAAAAATCTCTAGCAGCTTCTTATTGTCTCTAGGATAAATTACAAATTCAGCTTGCCATTTAACACCTGTGATTTCACTTCCGCCTACATTTCTAGACTCATTCCACAATACTCCCTTCTCCCACTCAACCCTCCAACCAAACTTCAGGTTTTCTTTCTAGCCTCTGCATTTCCACAGCCATTCTCCCAGGGAGAAATGTACTTCCTTGTCACCTCTTAAACTCAGAATTCTCCCCATTCTTCAAGATGCAGTTCCGGTACCACCTCCTCTGAGCATTCCTTTGTCTCTCCCTCCCTTCTTCCATTTAGTATTCTTTCACTTCTAAAATTACCTAAGATACTTATTTGTATACATGTTATATTTCCCCAGAGAAATACAAGCTCTATGTGGGCAGCGATTGCTTTCTTTTTGTCTCTATCTGTCCCCTGTGGCTAGCATGATATCTTATACAAAGTAGGTACTCAAGAAATGGTAGTTAAACTTTAATTTCATTACTGAATCTGAGTGGTCATTCACAGTACATGTAACAGAAGCCTGAGATTGGCCAAAGAGCCTAGTCTTTAGGAGAATGCACAGCATAGCCTGTATTCTGTTACTGGGTCCCTTCTACCAACCACACAGTGAAGAGGATCCTTTTGTATAGGTGTAGAGACAGACTTGAGAAGGATTCAAAAAGCACTAATGACCCAAAGCAAGGTCCTTTCTTCTTTCCTACCGAATGAGGAGGCAAGGACTAAGCCGATGGTGGGAAGGAAGGCCTTAGGTCTTGGTCTCCCTTTCCACCAAGGCTGCCCCAGTGTGGTTCAAGTGCCTAGCCTTGCTATGGTTTCTGACTTTCATAACTATTCTTTCTTCCTTTGAGCTGAAGGAGACTGGATAGGGGCACAATCTTAAGAGCTTCAAAAGAGCAGGCCAAAAGAAGTCTGAGAGTTAAAGTTCATATGAGGATTTCTAAAAAGCCAGAGAATGAGGATTGAGAACCCAAGAGGCCTGCCCTGCCTGGCCCAGCAGTACAAGAGATACCAATTTGTCCATCCATTGACACATTTGGAAGTGAGCATGGTGGGGCTAATGCTATGTAGAAACTATTTTTAAGTTTGACCTGTTTCTCTCTGAGGACCAAAATAGTATGGAGGAGAGTGTTCCCCTGGGTTCCAGGAGAAAATATTTGTACTTCTGGTCTTGTCATATCTGTACGTTGAATTATTCTTCTTCAATCATGTCTGACTCTCTATGACCCCATTTGGGATTTTCTTGGCAAATATACTGGTGGGGTGGTTTTTCCCATTTCCTTATCCAGATCATTTTATAAGTGATTTGCTCCCCTAGTAAGTGTCTGAGGTCAGATTTGAACTCAAGAAAATGAGTTTTCCTGACTTCAGACCTAGCACTCCAACCACTGATGCTAACTGGTTAAATGGAACTAGGATGCTAATCCCTGGCAGTTAACAAGAAGGAGAATATACCAGAATGGTAACTCAAGCCAATAGTATTACAGAAAGGATACCCCTAAATCTTCTGGGGTATTCATGAAGGCCAACATGTAGCTGGCCTCATTCTGGGATAATATAGTCCTTCACTGTGTATTATATATTATTCTAAACTCTATCTGGTTCTTGTTATCTAAAAATAGTATTATAGTATGAGCAATGTTACATGATGTAGTATAATAAAATAATCATCAAAATTATCTTGTTGCATTGAGAGGAATAGTTTCTTAAGAAGGAGATAGTTCCACTGTATCCTACCTTTTTTTTAGAAAGCATCTGCAATATTATATTCAGTTCTGGAAACTATCATTTTAGAAGGATATTGATGACTAGAGAGTGTCGAAAGGAGGACAAATAGGGCAGTAAGTGGATCTATATAGCCATAGATATATATAGCCCTATGTTTCTATAGAGATGAATATAGATTTGGATATAAATATACTATACAGATATTTTGCTGGGAGTCATAGCTTTCTACTAAAAATATTTTAACAATTGTAATTTTCCAACACAACTTCATTCTTCCTGACTATAATGGTCAGTAGGCTATCATAGAAAATATTCATCAATATTTTTTCATATAGTTCATTCTAATATCATTAGCCCCCTTCATGCATTATTAAGAAAATAAATTTTGTGATCAACATTTAAGAGTTCATTCATTCAGCAAATATTGAACAGAAAAGAACTTTGGAGAAATAGTACATCATTGGTATACTTAAAATAAAAATAAATAATTATGAAAAAAGAGGTTAACTCACTTGATCAACCAATAAATATAAAGTAAAATAGATTTTGTTTTCTTTTCTTTTGCTTTCCAAGTACAAAAAAGGCTTACTGTCTTATTTCAATTGGTATGTAATAACAACAAAAATACTTTTAACTATTCCCCTACTTATCATTCGTCTTCTACTCATAGCAAGTTTTTAAATAAATTCCTATTGATAATTACATAGTCATGCTGCTTCTTGAAAATTCACTATTTACTTTAAAGTTATAAAGTCATGAATGTCCATGGTCACTTCTTGTTTAACTTACATACAGCCAGCCAGCCTCCTTTTTATGGAACATATCCCCTCTTCCCAAAGTCAATACTCCTTTCTCAGGTCTTTCCTTTTGATTCAGGCTATTCTCTCTGAGCTCCTTTCCAAAACAGTTCTCTGGTGACAAGTCTCTCATTTCTTTCACTCACTTCTTATTAGGGAATTCTGTGATGATGTCACTCTGACTTGGTCTATTTCAGCTAAATCCCTGGAGTAAAAGCTGAGTAATTTGCAAATTTACTTTTTAAACGGCCAGACTGAGACAAAAGTGACATGTTAAAAACAAGCTCATCTAACACAGAATATACACAAATCAAGTGAATAGATTTCTCCACGAGATGCTACTACCACCTGCAAAGAAATACAAAGTAGTAACCAAAGCCCTTGCAATTGTTGAAAAAATCGGCCCAGGATTTTGTAGCTTACTGATCCATTAATGTCTAATTTAGCTGATGTTACATTTATGGACATTTCTTACACCCTCAAGGACAAGTGGGTCACCTTGATTTATGGCAATATCTTGCATTCTGCTATACACATTTGATGTCAGTGGAACTTAAGCCACGCCTAACAAAGAAAAAAGCTGAGTTCCACAACCAACTATGTCAAGTGGAATTCCTGTTTCAGGAATAATGGAACCAGACCACAGAGTTGCTGATTTCCATCTGATCCTTCAATAAATATGTCTAGTCTGGCAGCATGGCATAGTGGGTAGAGTTGGTTAGAGAAGTCAAAAATAGATGAAAGTCCTCTCTCTGACACATACTGGTTGGATCTAGAGGTCGAAGGAAAACTTAAAGATCTTCTGGGCTAACCACTATATTTTACAGAACTGAAAGCCAGACAAAGTAGGCGATTTGCCTATAATCACATAGATTGTAAGCAAAGGATTCTGGATTCAAACTTGGGGTCTGTGACAGGGCAGTCACTGTATGAAAAATGGAAAAGATTTTTATAGCTACTTTTTCCACCAATGTCAGTGGAACCATGACATGAGAAGGCAAAGTATACAAACATTTTTCCTGGCTAGGTGCCTAGTAGATAGGAGGCATGTAATAAATGCTTGTCAATGACTTTTGCAACTATAAAAGAAATGCAAAGGACACTTCCCAGCTGTGTGACCCTGGGCAAGTCACTTGACCCCCATTGCCTACCCTTACCACTCTTCCACCTATAAGTCAATACACAGAAGTTAAGGGTTTAAAAAAAATAAAAAAAAATCTTAAAAAAAAAAAAGAAATGCAAAGATCTGAGGAGATCTACAATGAAAAGGAGGCACCATATATTCCAAAATATGCATAGCAGCACTCTTTAGTGTAGCAAATAACTAGAAACAATGTAGATACTTACTGGTTTGAAAATACATGGGAAAATGGTGTTATATAAATATAGTAAGATACAATTATGACAAAAGCAAAAATCTGAAGGATTCAAAGAAATGTGGAAAGACTTATATTAAATTACTGCACAGCAAAGTAAGCAGAACCAGGAGAGTCACATATTTAATGCATACAATTATGTAAATGACAACAACTCTGAAAGGTAGCTAAAATCTTGGTGAAAAAGTAGGGAACAATGGGTATAGAATGTTATGTATGCTATTGGATACAGATGTTTTGTTTTAAGTGTTTTTCTTTGTTATAAGTGAGGTTTAATGGGGTGAGGAAATATTTAAAAATAAGTATATTAAAAAGACATCAATAAAACAAAATAAATGAGATGACTTGGTTAAATAGGAATTAAGAAATGATAGAGACCAAGGATAAATATTTTAATTATGTAATCTACATAATCATTCATAAAGTGTATTTTTCTACTGAGAAACAAGTACATTACTTATTTTTTATGGTCATAAAAATGTATCTCTCTTTGCCATGCATTTCACTATTAGCTATAAATTTTCTTAGATATAAAGGAACTATGAAAAAAATTTAATTTGAAAAAGGAATTATTAGTGGTACACTTATTTGTCTAGAATATTTCTTCTGAAAATATTTCATTTTAATATATAATTTGTGGAAAAGAAAATTATTGGACCATTTATGCCAATCAATATTCAGCCTTGTATTAAAAAGAACTATGAGATTTGATTACTTCTTTTTTCCCCAGATTATGTGTTAATTGTTCTCTATAAGATTCATTATCTGCTACAGTCACAAATAATTTGAAATGGGATTTTGAAGGGAAAGGACCTTCCTGTTCAAATATCCCATAAAACTTTAGCCAATTAATTTAAGTGAAATGGCTTTGATCAATCATTATTGAGTATAGTTTGTCAGTAGATGCTAGCAAATGTGTTCAAAATGATACTCAAAAGATTATGCAATTCAAGATATGGCTCTTTAAACTAATTCATAGTTTAAAAGTCTGTTAGGACTTCTAGGTCACACTACTAGAAATGTTTGCTATCTAAATGCTGAAAAATTAGCTTCTAGCAATGTGTGACAAGTCATTTGAATTCCTAATTTAAAAAGAAAATCACCATGCAATTCCACATTACTCACTAATAAAGACAGTTTACATCATATTAAAAAGAAAGCAAAACTACTTAGCTGAAGATATGTACTGGTCTCAATGAAGTTTATCACAGCCTTTACTCATTTTGGCAATACATAAAACAAGACAGCTGGCATTTTATCATGAATTGGAAGGCTCATAGATAAAGCCAACATGGAAAGCTAAAACTGAATTGCCCTCTATTGTGCTAGAAAAAGATAAGGATTATATATGAGTGTTGTTAAATATTATCTAAATCACTGTTATCTCTGACATGAATCCTCTAACAGTACTATTGGTCATACACCAAAGGCCCTGTGAGATATATATGTATGTGTACATATATATAAACAAACTTGAGATCTACATATTACTATGCCCTTAAAAGAGAATCTTTTCTCCTTTAAAACCCAATATATCACAATCAATAACAACATTTGCATAAAGCAAGAAGTTTCCTAATAATTATACCTTGATATTAGAATGCTAAATTTAGTAAGAAAAAAACTTGAAAATATATTTAAATTTTAACTTAGTTTATATGCATTTATCTCTAAAAGTAGTGTGGATATTAAAAATAAATTTAATGTGATATGCCCCAGTAAGAGTGGGGGTACCATGGTAGTCTTAAGATGTTCTAATTATACATTACAATGCCAAAAAAAATACTTTAGAAGCACTGCATCAGAGCTTTAACATTTTTTAAAAGACAGTAGATCATTTCCCACCCAATTTACACGTTTACCTTCTGAATCAAATTATGTTACTCCAAAGAAATATGAGTAAAATGTATATATAGAGAGAAGAGCACGAGTTTATTTTCATGTATATATATAAATGTATTTATGTTTTATGTATGTTCGTATATAAAATATATTTATATGGAAACTTCTTGCTTCATGTGGAGATTCAATTCTTTTCACAATTTAGGTACTGAGGAGTACTGGCATATACAATTTTATGTAGATTAACATTTAAACAACATGTAAATTTTTCTAATGTTGTTTTCAAAACTGCCTGTCTAAATACTGTCATTTTATTTTTCTGTTGGGCTTTTGATTTTTATCCATGTATGGAGCTCCTCATGAGAAAGGTGCCTATGTCAATGCAGATCATTCTGTGCAGCTTAATAATTTTAGAGTTGCTTTCAGCACTGAGTGGTTAAATGACATGTCCCATGTGGCACAACTAATAGCATATATCAAAGGCAGATGAACACAGGACTTCCTGAATAAGGAGGATCACTCCAAGCCCAGCTCTGACCCACTATGTCATGCTGCCCTTACATGCATGCATTCATACACATATAAATACATGTGTAGATTGCCAATAAAATAGCTATATTCCTTTCATGTGAAATTTTAGCATGTATTTTACTGAACTTGAAGTAGCTAAAAAAATCAGTTAGTATCCTAAGAAAACTTGAACAAGTTAGAATACCAAGATCTTGCCATTCTTTATGATTGCCTAAATTATCCAAACCAACCTGTGATTTTCCTTTTGTTTCAAACTTGAAAGAAGAATTCTTTCCTATCACATTACCACTCAGGGACTCTCTTTTTTTGGCTGCAATTTTAGTTCCTCTTCTAAACTGACTTTCAGGACTCACAAAAATATTCAATTATATTTTTGCTAAATAATCAACATCAAGAGAGAATGCATGTGACTTATTTACCAAAATAAATATAAATGAATGCATTGATACCATATAGAATCCATATTTCATTAGCCTTTGACTATAAAATGCTACTTCTAGCTAATTTAGACAATTTAAGAGTATTAAGATTTATGTATGGTAAAGACCAAACAAAAATTACTTTTCATTTGGAGAATATATGCCCTCTTTAAACTCCAAACATTCCAGACTTAATCTTTGATCTTTACTTGCATGTGAAAATTTCTATATCAGTGCTATTTTTTTTTACTTTCTTGTTTTTCAACTCTATCCCTTATTCTATTGGTACTGTGTTGGGTTATTATCTTGACAATATGAATAAATATGTGATTTTACTTAAATATAACTCCAATTCAGAACTTTATATATGCTCCCTCATTGCTCTATTAATGCATTAAACTATACTCTGGGTTACAGAAGGTACATTTTTCAGATAAACTTCAGACTAATACTACTTTGAGCTGGGTTATTTATGGCTCTAAAAATAAGTTTTTATTCACAGAATTTTCCATAAAAACAATGGTACTAGTAATGTTTTTAAAAATGCTTTTAAACCTTTACCTTCTAATTTTAGAATCAATATAAGTATCATTTACTAGGCTGAAGAGCAATAAGGGAAAGGCACTTGGGGTTGTCACTTAGGAACTGTTGTGAGGAAGATTAGTTAGCAATAGTGTTGGACCTAGCAGGAAGGGCTGGAGGATTCCAAAATGGAATGAAGGAGTAGGAAGTAGGGCTTGTGCTCTGAGTGAGACTCCATTAGTGGTGGCCACAAACAGTTGGTAGCCCTGGGAGATCTCAGAGTTAAAGAAACCCTGCATCCAGATTCCCTGGAATCCTGAGTGGTGGAGGCTTTCAGCAAGTGGACAAGACCTGCAGAGCTGCACCAAGTGGAGAAAGGGGTTTGGGATCTGGTGGACAGCATCTCAAGCACACTCTCTCTACTTGGGTACCTTGGATCACCTTGGCTCTTGGCATCCTGTGATCGTCTTTGGATTACCGTGAGAACCCTCAAAGCCACCCTCAGGCCCTTTAGCTGTGCTGGTCAAACCTGGCTGGAACCAGGTTTGAAGCAGCCTTCCCAGTGACTCCAGAACTGCTCCTTTGGGCCCTGCCTGTCTAGGTCATTTAGATTAGAGAAGTCAAGTCCTCCCCTTGCCCTGTGGTTTTGCCCTTTAGGTTTTAAGTGTAGAATCCCCTGTCCCATCTTTTATTTAGCTACACACAATTAAACTGTTTAAAACTTTTACCTTGCCTGCTGGTTCCATAGACCCTGGCCCAGGGTGAGCTGGGGCCAACTGCCATTCTTGACAGTTACCAGCTTAGCACTGAACTCTGGTCTCCCTATCCTGGTTGGTCCTGTCTCTCCTTCAGCCCAGTGTGTGTACCCACAACCATTTAGGTTATATTTTAACATCCCTGGTGCCCCATCTTTTTACAGTACGCAGGGTCACACAGCTAGGAAGTGTCTTGAAGCCATATTTGAACCCAGGTCCTCCCAACTCTAGACCTAGCACTCTATCCACTGAACCACCTAGCTGCTCCTAGTATAGGTTAAATTAAATATACATATTTCATAAGTGTTGAAGATTGACACTTTGCATTATAAAGGTAGAAAAGAACAATATAAATAGCATCTTCTCAAGAAATAACCTCATTTAATAAATTTGATCCTTGAAACCTTCTCCCACATTTCAGATGGCACTGGAAATATGGGGCAAAGCTACAGACTTCACTATTCAGCAATTTGTTGTGCTTATTTAGAAGCTTGTGGTGCCTACTTAGAAAAGACAAGTAGAGAAGGGTGGTTATTGATATAAGGTAATATACTTACCTTTTCAAAATCTCCAAGAAGTAAATAGGACTTAAGCATGGTTGAAGTAAAAGCATTTTAGTCAAGTTCTACATAACTTGGCACTAGTGGCAAGAGAGATTTTGCAATTCTTAGGATATCATTGTTCCAAAAAGCAATAAGCCAAAGTAAGAAGATAAAATAGAAATTCTCAAAAAAATGTATATGAGGTTCCTTAGGTTACCAAGATTTTTTTCTTAGGGGATTACAAATAAAAGTGAAATACCTATGATTTACAAAGAGGTTGTGGAGGATTCCACTAGCTGCAGAGAAATGTCAGTAAATTCATTCAATTCCTTCAGCATTTAAGAAGTCTGCCATTTGCAAAGCTGTTGGATAGACATAATGTAAATAAAGAAGTTGTTCTTATCATACTTTCACTTAAATACTGCATTTGAAGGCCACTAAAATTGCATAAAGCAGATAAAAGAATGGAAAAAGAATAGCCTGGGGTCACATTGTCACAGCAAACTAGTCCTACATACCACAACATCTTTTGCATTTTCTCCCTTCTCTCCACTCACACATAATACATCCTGACCCTTAGCACCAATTTCGTGTGCTATTGAAATAGCTGCTTAATTGGTCTGCCCTACCTCCAATCTCTTCTCACTTTAATCCATCTTCCACAAAATGATTTCCATGAGGCAGTGGTCTGATCATGTGAGCCTCCTACCCAGTAAACCCCAATAATTTCCAATTACTTCCAGAATCAAATATAAAGTCTTCTGCATGGCATTTACAAATCTTCAGACCAAATACATTTTGCTTTTGTCTTACTACATATTACTCCCCTACATATACAATCCAGTCAAACTGGCCTTCTTGCCTAGCACAGAAAGCTACTACACATAGCAGGCACTTAATGAATACCTGTTCAATGACTTAACAACTCTTCTAAACGCAATCACCAATCATGACTCCAGAAGACTGATGACGCATACATACATCCCACTTCATGACACAGAGGTGATAGAGCATAGATACAGAATGAGAAAATATTCAGACAATGACAAGACAATGCAAATTTGTTTTGTGCTTGGTCGTACTTACTTGTTACAAGAGAAGGACTTTATTTGGGGGTTAGGACAATAGAGGTGATAGTGACATTGATATAAAAAAAGAAAAATGTAAAGAAAAATACATAGATGACTACAAGAAGGCAGTTCAGAAGAGGATACAGAAGGATGATGTTGGTACTACTGCATTAAATGTAATATACATTTTATAAAACAACTTGTTTAGAATAGATTAACCATTTTATAATCAATCTTTTTCCTTGCCTTCTTTGCACATGGAAATGTTCGTGTTTGTTGATGCTTTTCTAGTTCATAAGAAAAAAATGCTTCTTGATTGAATGAGTCCTGAGAGAACATTACAAGATACTACAATAATTGAAGTTCATAATGACAACTCTGAGTCATCAAGAAAAAGCTAAATTGCATTTAAATTATTCTGTTTAAGAAGGTAGGGAAGTGTGGAATACATTGAAGAACTATTTCCATTAAAAATTTAAAAAACAAACAAGCAACTTTTGGGCCTGAAAGAAGCTAGCTTCAGAAATATTTCTGAAAATTTCACATGAAAATCTTATTCTCTTAATAATAAATGAGAGGGGGCTTAGGGGATAGAGAGTCAGGCCTAGAAATGGGAGTTACTGGGTTCAAATCTGACCTCAGTCACTTCCTAGCTATGTTACCTTGGGTAAGTCACAACTCCAATTGCCTAGCCCTTACTTAATATTAATTCTAAGACAGAAGGTAAAGGTTTTTAAAAATAATAATAATAATAAATGAGAGATCATTATATTAGCAAACATTTAATTCCCAGCTTTACAAAAAAGGACACAAAGAGAGAAGCACTAAAAGAATGATTTTTTTTCTAAGCAGTAATAAAATAAAAGGTAAAGGCATGATAGAAGGAAAAAACTTTATTGAGATATATATAGTCAGAATCTCTCTATTCCATGTTCTTCTCAGATACTTCTCTCTAGCCCCTATCTTGGAAACAAAGCCTGAAGCAAAAGGGCAATGTTTCCCTAGATAAGGCATTATGATCCGAATGTTCTTTCTTTTCCTTCCTATTTCTTATACTACAAAATTTTATTATTCCAGAATTTTTCATTTTATATTTTTGTTTTGTGAGCTGGTATAGTAGAAAAAGTATTGGACTTAGAATGAAGATATATATCTGGTATCAGACACCTCCTAGCTGTGTGACCCTGGGAAGTCACTTAACCCCGATTGCCTAGCCCTCACTGCTCTTCTGCCTTAGAACCAATACACAGTATTGATTCTAAGATGGAAAATAAGGGATTTATAAATATAAATGAATAAATAAGGAGATGTATAGTCATTCGTTTCTTGCCTTTGACACTAACCAGTTGTGTCACCATAGGCAAGTGACTTAACCTTTTTTTTTTTTAAACCCTTGTACTTCGGTGTATTGTCTCATAGGTGGAAGATTGGTAAGGGTGGGCAATGGGGGTCAAGTGACTTGCCCAGGGTCACACAGCTGGGAAGTGGCTGAGGCTGGGTTTGAACCTAGGACCTCCTGTCTCTAGGCCTGACTCTCACTCCACTGAGCTATCCAGCTGCCCTTAACCTTTTTTAGTAACATTTTCTTTATCTATAAAATGGGTACAATAATATTTAGTATTTATCTCCACAAACTTTCTGTTCAATCAGATTTAGAATTCTTTCTTGCTTAATCAATTTAGAATTATATGAAAACACTCTGCAAACCTTAAAGAAGCTGCAAGTACAGCTTTTTTTTTCATTTCACGTAATGATGTTTTCTTTTACATATGCTTTGGAAAAATTTGAGGCAACTTTAATTATTACAATATTACATCTTGGACCACTAAAAAAGATTATAGCTAAAATTTTATAGTATGTGTATAATTTTATATAATATAATTTTGTATTATATATTGTGAAGAGTTAAATTTTGGGGGTAGGAATTTGAACAAAAATCAGGAGATCAATTTCTTAAACACAAAATGCTTAGTTTATTATTAGGAAAATACAAATAGGAAATAGAAAGGAGAAAAGTGAGAGTAATCTTATAATAGCTTCTAACTATACCTAAGATCCCAAACCTAACTAAAATTTTCTAGAAAACCCTAAATCTATCTGCCTTCATGGGTAGTTGCTTCTGCCAGAGCCAGGCTCAGGGCTAACTTTCTACTCTGACTATCTAATAATTTACCCATTATCTATCTACCTATCTACCCAAGATAATCAATAATCAATAAGGCTGTTAAGGCCTAAAATACATTTCTCAGTCTCCTCACAGTTCTAGAGAGAGCAAACCACACACTCCTCTCCCCAGGGAACCCAGAGACAAAAAGCCTCTTCCAATTGCCAGCTGTATCTGACTAACTCTCAGCCACATCCTTCTAACTGTCACCAACTGACAGTTTGCACAGCTGGGGGGCTCCTACTCAGAAATATTTTTGCTCCCTTGCCTCTTAAATATAAAAAAGGGAGAAAATAAGAAAAATTATCTTAATGTATCCCCCCTGAGATACATTAGGAGACCAGTCTCCCCAATGGATCTTTTAACTAAAACTATCCTATACTCTATATTATTAACAGGGAGAAGAGAGAAAGAAAGAAAGCAAAACAGTTCTTTCAACATTCAAATAATATACAATTCCAAATATTTATAGTTATAGAATCACAAAACTCATACTATACATAAATAAAACCTATTCTTATTATACTCTACAGAAATAAAAATCTAAAGATATTAATCCAAATAAACCTTATAGTTACTATGCACAAAAAATAAACAAGAACCTTATTTACACATTAATAAATAAGAACCTTATATACATCTAATATTATCCCCCCCCAAGGTGGATCTAATATTAATATCCCCCCTGAGGTGGGTGTTGATCAACACTTATAACACTTTATAATACTTTACCATTTATGTATCAATTAGTTATTATACTCTTATAAATATATAGTTATCATTATATATTATTTTTAAATAGCAATCCTAAATTTTATAATATAACATAAATTATACACTTACCTATTGAGAATTACTTATTCTATTTTGAACCTTTACAAGAAAAATCAAACCTTTTTATTGCACAGCAACAAATAATTTCAGGAGTTCATTGAAATGTTATTGAAAATGGAGTCCAGATTTCTTTGTAGTCTTCTTCTTGATATCAAGAGTTCATTATCATTGAAATCATTCATTGTTATTGTCTTTGTAGTCTTGTCCTTTATTGCAGTCACTCACTTTTGATGGCAAGTACTCTTTTCATGTATGAACAAATGGATCCACAATGTCCTCTCTCCTATCTTGATGGTTGATGGTCAAAAGTACTTCAAATGGACCTTCCCAGACCAGCTGAGTTCTTCCAGAGCATTGAAAGTTCTTTATATACACTGTATCCCCAGGATGTAGATCATGTAATGAAAAGTCTATATAGGTCCAGCTTACATTACAGCTCCTGATTCATGTAGTTCTTTTATTCTGGTTTGCAGATCTGTTATATATGTAGCAATATTAAAAGTTTTTTGGTAGGCGTTTTATCCACCTGATTATCTAGAAAGAGTACTGGGAACAAATTTAGAGATTCTTCAGGTAGTTCTAATGTAATATCACCAACCTGAGTACATGTCATCATGGCTCTTAATTTACACAACATATCTCTCCCTAATAAATTCATAAAAGAGTTAGGCATTAGCAGGAATGAATGTCCCACAGACACCATTTGTGGTGAAAGCTTTTGGACTTCCAAAGGTTTTCTGGACACCCCAACAACATTAATAGAGCAAATAGAATTATAATCAGGATCAGGTTTACTCATTAGCACAGATCTTGATGCCCCAGTATCTAAAAGACAATTGTATAATATATTCCCTACTTTCAGTGTCACATGTGGTTCAGTGCTATCTAGGGGAGAATGGCCTGGAATAACTGGTGAAATTATAGCTATATATGGAATATCAAATGTTTTACTATTTGATTCCAGAGTCCTTTCTCCCCTGGCAAACCTTCATAAAAGCCCATGTGCACCCCTCTGAGAGTCCTCTCATTGAGGAGGATTTACATTTTGGCTAGTTCATGGACATGCCCCATTATGGATATATTGTAACAAGTCATTTGCATCAGTTTGATTACTATTTCTATCATTTCCATAGTTTCCAAAATTGTTATTTGAGAAATTGTTTCTGTTGTTGTTATTATTTCTAGGACAGTTGTTGTTCCTAGAATAGTTATTTCTAAAGTTCCCAACATTATTTCTAAAATTGCTGAATATTTGATTCTAGCATCTACAATTTATCATCAGGTGTCCCCTTTTTACACAAGTAACACATTGGTCTCTGGTCTGTATATTCTCTTTGGGTTGTATATTCTCACACTGGAGCCATAGTTAAGCCAAAATTTGTATCACCTTTTTCAAGTTTATCAATTTTTCCCTTTAATGCTTTTATCTCCTTTCTTAATGCATCCACCAAATCACTATCATTGGCACCTTTCATTTCATTCCCATTATAAACATAAACTGCCACTCTCCTTAATTCATCAAGGTCCATATTCATCCAGTTAGGGCAATTGGTTTTAAAACAGTCCTTGACCACTTTGCAACAATTTTTTATAAACTGCCTTCTCAGTTGTCTAATGTCTCTTTCTCTTGTTAAGTCAATGTCTATGTATCTTCCTCCAAGTTCTATAAGTTTGTCCATAAACTGAGAAGGATTTTCTCCTATCTCTTGCTTTAAATTTTCAAATTTAGTTCAAGTACCAGGTCTATCTGAACATGCTCTCATTGTATTCAGAATTGCCTCCCTAGCAAGACATAATCTCTCATAGTCCTTTTCATCATTAACGTCCCAGTGGAGGGTCATTCTCAGGCCAGTGAGCTGCACCCCACACCTCATTAGTAAGCTTGATAATTTTATCCTTTTCTCTTTCAGTTAGTAACTCATCTATAAGATATTCAAAATCAGTACAGGTTGGATCAAATTGCCTACATATCTTCTCTACCTTTTTTATCATAGCTATGGGATCCTCCTCAAAAGAAGGAATGCTGAGCTTAAATCCCTCCATATCCTGAGAGGTAAATAGTTTATGGTGCCTGATATTTATGAACTCTCTCTTTTTGGGATTAAAAGTTGGTACTTCTCTTAAAGAGAATACACTAGGGTTTGTATCTTCTTTCTTTTGGGTTTTATTTTCTTCAGCCTTGGTGAGAGAATTAGAAATAGTAGGAGAGTTAGTTTGAGTTTCAGTCAATTGTGAGATACTCTCTTCCACTTTAGAGATAGTTTCAGTTTGGTGGGCAATAGTTTTAGTTAATTAAGAGATGCAGTCCTCAAGATATGCAAATATAGTCTCCATTAATCTCTCTTTTAGTTGTTTCCTTTTCTTAGTAAGGATTAAACTAAATACTTGATACAATTGGTACCTTTGAAACAATGCAGATACCACAAATACTCCCATAAGCAATACTAACTGGAGACAATCCAAAACTGTGAGATGTAAAAACCTCAGTGAAGGTCCTCGGAAGTGGGAGTTGTTTGAGGTAAAGTGGCACTTCTTCTTTCACTAACTGTACCATGATATCAAGCACCATGGTTACACTCTATCCTTTTCCTAATATTGAAAAGAACAGAAGATAAATAGACTAATCGAACTCCTAGCTGGATCACCAGGCTATGAAGGGTTAAATTTTAGGGGGTAGGAGTTTGAACAAAAGTCAAAAAGATCAGTTTTTAAACACAAAATGCTTAGTTTATTATTAGGAAAATACAGATAGGAAATAGAAAGGAGGAAAGTGAGAGTAATTTTGTAATAGTTTATAACTATACCTAAGATCCCAATCCTAACTAAGATTTTTCTAGAAAACCCTAAATCTATCTGCCTTCATGGACAGTTGCTTTTGCCAGAGCCAGGCTCCAGCCTAACTTTCTACTCTTATCTAATAATTTACCTACTATCTATCTACCTATCTACCCAAGATAATCAATAATCAATAAGGCTGTTAAGGCCTAAAATCTGTTTCTCAGTCTCCTCACAGTCTCATAGGGAGCAAGCCACACACTCCTCTCCCCAGGGGACCCAGAGACAAAAAACCTTCCAACTACCAGCTGTAACTGACTCTCAGCTACCCACTTCTAGCTGTCACCAACTGACAGTTTGCAAAGCAGGGAGGCTCCTACTCAGAAATCTTTTTGCTCCCTTGCCTCTTAAATATAAAAAGGGAGAAAATAAGAAAAACTCTTTTAACAATATTGAATTTGGAAGGGCAGTTAGCTGCCCCAGGTGATAGAGTGCTGGTCCTGGAGTCAAGAAGCCTCATCTTCCTGAGTTCAATTCTGGCCTCAGGGAGCTGTGTGGCCCTAGACAAGTCACTTTGTCTTAATGGCCTCAGTTTCCTTATCTGTAAAATGAGCCAGAAAAGGAAATGGCAAACCACTTCAGTATCTTTGCCAAGAGAACCTCAAATAAGATCACAAAAAGTTGGACACCACTGAAATGACTGAACAATGACATACTGAATTTGGGAGGAGAATAGGGTTTACTATACAAAATTCTGCATTACAACCAACCTTCTGAGAACATAATATTCCAAATGTTAAGGAATAATATAATGCAAATTAGAAATGAAACCCATGACTTTGCAGGCCATAGTTATAATTTTCTGATGAGCAAATAACATCTTTCATCAATTATAAATCTACATTTCAGCTTAACTGCCATTGTCAGGTCTAAATCTAATGGTATGACCTTACTCTATGGAACAGTTAAGATCTTTCCCTCAGTTTTAATTCTCTTTTTCTTTTCAGGTCTATTGGATTTGGAGTTGAGAGGGACCGTCGGAGTCATCTAGTCCAACCTCCTAATTTACAGATCAGGAAACTGAGACTCAGAGAGGTAAAATTAATTGTCCAAGGTCAAATGACAAGTAAGTAGTAAAGCTGACATTCAAACTGAAATGCTCTGATTTCAAATCCAATGCTCTTTTCACCAAACCATACTCCCTAACAAAACAACATAGCATATATACTTTCCAAAATATATTTTTCAGAATAGTTCCTGCTTTTCTAAAATTTTTACAAGATTTTCACTTTGGACTTTCTTTCATCAACCTGGTACATTTATAAAGCTTCCTAAAAGCTCTTTTCATCCTGCAATTCACAAATGTGCCAGAACCTAACAAACTATCAAAAGTTGTAGTACATCATCAGGATGACTCATCCTCTTTCATCTAGGCTACATACATTTCCCAAATTCAAATTACCTACTGGCTTTATCCTGATTCTGTTCTTTGAAGAAAATTCATTCGTAAAGTATAAATTATCTGATTAAAAATAATTTATTGAACTTAGCATACTTTTAATTTACAAAAAGTATATACATGTCTCCATTTAAAAACATTTTTTTTATATTAGAATAGCAGGTAAAGTGTCAAGCTTGGAATCACTAAGACCTCAGTTTGAATCCTACCTCAGACATTTGCTACCTCTATGAAACTGGGCAAATCCTTTACTTTAACTTTTGTCAGTTTCAGTTTCTTCATCTGTAACTCAAGAATAAAACAAGCACCAAACTGACAGAATTGTTGAGAATCAAATAAAATAACATGAGCAAAATTCTTTGCAAACATAAAAAAGCCTTTTATAAATGTTATTATAAGGCAGAATTGATTATAAATAAATGCAAGTTAGTTCAGCCATTCTGGTAAGCAGTTTGGAACTATGCCGAAAAATTACTAAACTGTGCAAACCCAGTGAAACAACTACTAGGCTTATTCCCTAAATAGAACAAAGAAAAAGGAAAAGGTTCAATATTTTAAAAATATTTATAACTGTTCTTTTTTTGTGATGGCAAAGTACTGAAAACTATGGGAGTGCCCAACAACTGGGGAATAGCCAAACAAATTATGGTATATAAATACAATGGAATATATTGTGCTAAGAAATGATGAAGGGGATAATTTTAGAGAAAAATTAAGAAGACTTGCTTCAGAAAAAAAGTGAGCAGAATAGGAAAACTATTTCTACTATAACAATAACATTGTAAAAATAAACATTTTTCAAAGATATCAATGTAATAATCATCCATGATTCCAGAGGATTAATGACTAAGTATGTTATCTACCTCCTGAAAGAGAGATGATGAACTAAATCAGCAGAATCAGACATATTTTTGAACCTGGCCAATATGTGAATTTATTTTGCATGTCTATGTATATTTGTAGGGAGGATTTGGCCTCTTTTTTAGGTTGAAGGAAAAGTGAGAAAGCAAAACAAATACTTTTTTATTTTTAATTTTTTAATTTTTTCTCATTTTTACATAATATTTTATTTTTTCAGATGACACATAATAATAATTTTTAACGTTTGTTTTCTAAATGTTTAAATTCCCTATTCTCTCTCTCCCTACCTCCTGGAGATATCAAGCAACTTGATTTAGGTTGCACATGTATAATCATTCAAAACATTTCCATCTTGGTCATATTGTGAAAGAAGACATATTGAACAAAAACTAAAAAAATGTAAAGTTAAAGATATTAAGACTCATCAGTTCTTTTTTTGGAGTTGGATAGCTTCTTCAATATGACTCCTTTGGAATTGCCTCAGATCTTTGTAAGGCTTAGAATAGCTAAGCCACTCATAGTTGATCATACATCACTGCTGTTACTAAATGCTTTTTATTTTTTAAATTAATTCAATAAATGCATTAGCCAATTTGCTTTTTTGTGGACAATATCTTGTTCATAAGTGCCAATCGTGAATGTAGTCATAATAGAAAGATCTGAACCACCAAATACAGTTTTTTAGCCTCCTTTTGGCTTCCAGAAGACACAGAACATTACGCTTACTTAGATTGTGCCAAAGGCTAGTCTGCCAAAGCTGATGCTCTTTTCCAAGTCCTTAGGTCTATGTATGTTGTCTCTATCCCATCAATCTACTGGTAGAATCTGAATAAACAATTCCAAATTATATTTTCTCAGTTATGATTCTAGATGTTTCTACTTTCTGGTTTAATCCATCTATATTCAACTTATATGAACTGCATCTCTGGATAAAAACTTTTTTTCCCAAGACTTTCTTCAGAATTCAGGCCAGTATGACAAAATAAAAGAAAGGTAAATCTCTCTTTTAGTCTATTTATTATCTATTTATTCATACAGGTAAATACAATATTTCTATTTCTATTTTAGGTGTAAAAAATCAGGCAAAAGGCAACTTTAGTTGAAGTCATTGAAAGGGTTTGGAAAAGAACCTAGTTCTCTCAACTCCCAGTTTATGATGAAATATTTTTTTAAACCCTTACCTTCCATCTTGGAGTCAATACTGTGTATTGGCTCCAAGGCAGAAAAGTGGTAAGGGTAGGCAATGGGGGTCAAGTGACTTGCCCAGGGACACACAGCTGGGAAGTGTCTGACGCCAGATTTGAACCTAGGACCTCCCATCTCTAGGCCTGACCCTCAGTCCACTGAGCTACTCAGCTGCCCCCTATGCCAAAATATTTTTATATTTCTTACTTATTTTGAATCTAAGTCCTTACTCTATATGTTTCCAATTTAATGCATATACATTTCAAAGCATACCATATAATATGGCAATAAATGCAATTATTTTAGGAGTTAACTGAGGAGAGGGGAGCTTCTCTTTAAAATAGTTGGAGATAAACATACTTTATCAAAAGGATGTGGACCCATAAATAAAGTGGGGAAAATATAAGAGAGTTATAAATTTTGGAGAATAAGGGATCAGTTTTTTTTAATCCTTACCAGAAATAATAGAATTAAGAGGAGTCCCAAAAAGTAAAAACAAAGTAGATCCAGTGAAGACTCTAGAAGAAAGACAAAACATATAGGACTTGGACTTTAATAGTAGTGTTTTGAATAGACTGGAAAAGCAGTTAAAAAAAAAAGTAAGGCCTTACATTACAGTCAGACAGATGTTTCCTTGGAGAAAACTCAGTTGCTTGCCAAGAATGTCTTGATGATTTCAGATGTATGGCATCTCTGCCATCTGTTCATGTGTTTGGCTATCTTTCAGTCCTTAGAGTATATTTTTTGCAGACAGTAATGCCATGTTTATGCCTCAACTTAATATAGTAATCTATTCTTTTTTCCTTTTGATATTACCCCTTTTGATATAATAGGATAATAAACTTACCTTTGTATTTTGAGGATAGACTAATGGTTTTCTTCTTTTCCCTGCTTACCTATCTCTAAAGACACTATCCTTGGTCTTTTCTGCAAGCTACTAACACTCAGCCAAATTCTCTAACTCAAAAATGAGGATAGATTGGGGAGTTAGAGATATATAAGAGAAGACCTTTACAGGTTTCAGAGTGTAAGAAAATGTGACTTTTCCTTTGGAAAACCCATTGGTTTATAAGGATGCAATGAGATGTGTAAGATCCTAACCAATCAGGAATCACACCTGCTAGGAAGAACCCAAACCAGTGGATGCAAATCACAACTAGGACCTTGAGACAAAAAGAAGCCTGACATTCTCTTCAGAATCACTAGTTATATAAATTCATGGAGTTAATAGGTAATGCTCTGCATGTCTCAGACAAAATAGCCTTGCAGTGCCCACAACTTGAACACTCCCAGTAAAATATAAATTCCTTGAAAACTGAGATTGCTTCATTTTTGCCAGTATCCTAATGGACCTAGCATAACACTTGGCAAATAGAAATGCATAATAAAGGCAGGTAGTTAGCACTCTGAAGTCAGGAGGACCTGTGTTCAAATCCAAGGTGTGGGACCCAGGGCAAGTCACTTAGCCTCAGATTACCTAGCCATTGCTGCTCTTCCATCTTAAAATGGATACTAAAATGGAAGATAAAGGTATTTTATTTTCAAGTACATAATAAATGTTTGTTGAATTGAATAAATAAGTTTTATTACCATATTAAAAACCATATACAGTAGAATGAAAGATAAAATGGAAAGGAAGAAATGCAACCAATCATTTCTTCAAAATTTATACAATGTAATGAAAGGAGAGATAGCATAGTATAGTGGATAGAGAGATAGCCTCATAGACTGGAAGACTTGAGTTCAAGTCCCACCTCTGACACATATTGACTGTGTGACCCTAGGCAAGTCACTTAACTTTTTCAGTGTTACAGATAGCTAACAATGTAAGTGGAAGAATTGTCCATCTACTTTGTAGAGTTTCTTCATTGGGAAATCCCTAAACCAATGAAACCACAGGTATAGACCCACTTTTATTGCTATTGAGTCTTTTTAGTCACATCCAACCTTATTTGTGGTTTTCTAGTCAAAGATGCTAGAGTGGCTTGTCATTTCCTTCTCCAGCTTATTTTACAGATAAGGAAACTGAGGCTAACAGGGCTAAGTGACTAACCCAGGATCTCACAGCTAGTAAGTATCTGAGGCCAGATTTGAACTGAGTAAGAGGAGTCTTTCTGACTCTAGGCCCTGGTACTCTACCTAGATTCTCTGCAGACCTAACCAGTTTTCTACCCATCTAAAAGAGAATTATAGTAATTAAATCCAGCCCTGTGGTCTGCTCTGGCTAGGACACATCCCAGAGATTGCTGATCCTTTCCCTGGCCATTCCAGGGGAAACTTGTATTCAGTTTTGAAGGACTTGGTGCTTTGGAGATGAAACTGCAAATTCTTGGAGGCCTCTTCTTCTCACTACTTACATTCCATCCACTCTACCAATCCTGAGAAATAGGGGCAGGACATTTTGTTCGTTTAATGAAATGATGGCTTCTTCTCCCTTTATCTCTCCCCCTCTCCCTCTCTGTCTCTGTCTCCCTCTCTGTCTCTTGTCTTCCTCTCTGTCTGTCTGTCTGTCTGTCTGTCTGTCTTTCTCTCCCTTTCCTCCCTCTCCCCTTCTCCTTCTTCTCTCTGTCTCTTCCTCTCTGTCTCCCTTTTTCTCTCTATCTCTCTCTTTCTTTCCCTCCCTCCATCTCCTCCCTCTCTCTCTCCCCTCTCTCTGTCTCTGTCTCTCTCTCCTTTCCTCTCCCCAGAACATGCAACATCATTTAACTTTAGAACTTCCCATGAGAGGTAGGAGAAGTGAGCCCTTCCTGACTCCAGTAGCATGATGACTATGAATGTATGGCAGTAGATACCTATCTTGCCTAGGCAAGCTTGAGCTTGAAATTTGGGGCCCTGCCTGCCTCTTGATTATGTATCTTCTTTGAGCATTGAAGAGATACTATGATGGATGGGTCCCACCTTGGAAGCAGCTTCATGAGCTGAAGAGTTTGGGTGTTTTCTGGTCCCCTGATCATATCTGATGGGCAGCAGGAAATGTTCTGCAACTCTATCTTTCTCAGAGATGAACACAGACAGAAGAAGGAGCCTCCAAATCTTGGACTAGCTTGTCAGAAGGCATGGATCTTGCTGGAGATGTCTGGACAGTGCAGAGCTGAGATAAAGGGGAAAAGAAACTGTGCTACATAAGCCAAACCTAGCTTTAAGTGATTCTTCCTGGGGCTTTGAGGTAGGGAGTAAAAATCCACAGAAAGTGAGAAAAAGAAGCTGACCTCTCCTCTCTTCAGAGGTCAGCCTTCCCTAGGATGGAACATGGCCTTCAAGTGTGAACCCAGAGCTCTAGGGGCCCTTTAATGAAAAAGTGAAAGGGTAAGCACCCTAGGCTCCCCCTGGGTTGAGTAGTGACCATACAAATCTCTTCAAATGAAATGATTTTCTAATGTTTTTATGGAGTTTTCTGGCTTAGATCTATTCATGCAATAGCAAGGCTTTTTATAAAATTACAAATATAATTTAAACATACATATCCAGTGCTTAGCAAAGTGCCCGGCAAATAGTAGGTGCTTAATAAATATTTATTGATTGGTTGATATGTGAAGGTTTTTGTAAGAATGTACGATACACCATTTATGAAAACATAGTAGGAAATAAGAAAACATTTTCAAATTTTGAACTAATTTGGCTATATTATATACTGCATTCAAAAGCACCACATGCTATTTTTATTGAAATCAGTTTTCAGAGTATGGGCCTGGTTTATTTATTTTATATTTAGAAATAATTTCTCTATTTCTTTACAATACTTTCTAATACTAAGGAATTAAATAATCCTTTAGAAAGCAATTTCTAACCCAAAGAATTTTTCCTAAGGTCACAAAAGTAGTTCTAGGTTTATGGTATTGCTTTTTTATTTTCAGAGATGATAAACATCTAATGAGTTTTACTGTTTCAAAGAACTCAGCAAATTCAAATAGCTTGTGTCAAACTGACCCCACTTTGGGTAGAATACATGTAAATAGACATTCACTAAAATCTTCCACATTTCAAGCAACACAATTTATAACTTTTAGCAGAGCTGAAATGATGCACAGTTGTGGGAAACCATAAGAAAATATAACTGAAAAAACCCTTTACTCCTAGATGTAACAAATAGGACAAATATAATTTAAAAACAAGTTGATTTATTAGCCATTTCTAGGCCAATATTTCAAAGGAAATGGGAAAAGATCTTCTATTACAACTATGAGAAAATTTATAAGTACTTAACAGACCATATAATAAATGATTTTTGTTTTCTATTCCAATCTTCTAAAATATGGAATTGTTGACAACATACCAGAGTTTCTCTTTACAATCAGGAACCATATTTCTTAGGTAGAAGCAACAAGATGAGAGTCAAGGGAAAAAATTACCTTATTACTATTGTTATTCTATCATTTACTTAAAATGATATAAAACAAAAATTTTGTACAAAACAAATAAGTACAGATATTAATCAATTTTTGTGTATATCCATACATGGATGTATGTGTACAGGGCACGTAGGTGACACAATGGATAGAATTCTGGGCCTAGAGTTAAAAAATTCATCTTCCTGAATTCAAATCTGGACTCAGACACTTCCCAGCTGTGTGACCCTGGGCAGCCACTTAACTCTGTTTGCCTCAGCTTCCTCATCTGTAAAATAAGCAAGAGAAGGAAATGGCAAACTACTCCAGTATCTTTACCAAGAAAACCCCAAAATGAGATCACACAGAGTTGAATATGGTTGTAACAAGAACAAATGTATGTGTGTATATGTATTTGTGTGCATGTGAGTTTATTTGTATATGTAAAATTTCAATGTGTGTGTGTGAATATATAAATATGTTGAAATTTTCCCTTTGTGGGTGAGGAGAGAAGAAAAGAATTCCAAAATAAAGAGAATCTAAAATGGGCTTCTTAAAAAATTAGATTAATTATTTTTGTCTTCTTATTCTTTCAAGATTTTAAGATGTTTATGTGGTATCTTCTAGCTCTACATTTATCTTGCTGAAATAAAAAAAATAAGATGTTAATTCCTCTTTCTTGAGTTTTTATGACTAAATTTAGATAGTATTAAACTAAGAGTTTAAAAAGCCAAATGCTTACTTTTTCCCCATGTGTTTTTTATTTTTATATACCATGGATTTAAAATTTAACCACAGTTGGTTTTCTTCAGTGAATAAGATATCTGAATGAGGCCTGATAGAGATATGTTACACGGTAAATGAAGCTAAAAATTTCATGAGTTTAGAATATTGCTTTACTGAGATTTTACTAGTCAAAAAAAGGTTCATTTATTGAATTTTAAGTCTCTACAAATGTATGATGTACTCATTAAAGAAAAAAGCAAAAGTTAACTAAGTTTCTTAGGAAGTTAGATTAACTCTCTTTCCCCCCAGTTAATCCTAAAAATTACTCTTGCTTGTGGTTGTTCAGACATGTCCAAATCTCTTGTCAAAGATACTGGAGTGGTTTGCCATTTCTTTCTCCAGCTCATTTTACAGAGGAGGAAACCAAAGCAAATAGGGTTAAATGACTAGTAATTGTCTGAGGTCAGATTTAACTCAGGGAGATGAGTCTTCCTGACTCCAGTTCTAGTACTCTATACATTGTACCACTTGCTGCCCTATTCCAGCTTAGTCACACAAATAAATAAAAAGCAATTCAAGAATCCACTAAAAATATAGCTAAACTCTTAAAGCCTTAGGTAAGAAAAAATGAGTTTTCAAAGTTTACTGACAAAATTTTCAGTGTTTTAAAAGTTGGTAATACAATATGAAATCTGGAAATTTTCCACATAACTGCACAAATAAAAAGAGAGAGTTCAGAATAGAGAAACAATGCTAGAACTTGAAAACATAATGCTATTCAGTTAATATATGCCTAAAGCTGTGTTTTCCATTCAATCCAAAACTAATCTTGAAATCGATTTAACTTGTTCATTTTCAATATTAATTATTGAAGTAGCCAAAGGCAGCTATTTCCCTTACAATTCTAACCCAAATGCAGTTGTCATTTATTCAAATAAAATACCTTTTGGAAGGAATCACTCTGGGGAGAGAGGAGACTTTTTTAATTAAGTAAAAAGAACAGAGAAATATTTTGGTTCAATTAGTCTGCAATCTGTATTAATTTCACATATTCAAAATGTAGGCTTTTAGAAATCACTAAAATACATACTAGTCAGTAACCAGTAATAGATTAATTTGTAATCAAAATTAAAATATAATAATGTCATAGATTATTAACCCCATACTCAGAGGAATATGTTGTAACATTTTTAATCACTCTCATTGCATAATTATGATTCTTTTTTTAAATATACTGTACAATGGCAGAAAATAAAGCTGGTACCCAAGAACTATAATTCCATTTTTATCATATTGGATATTTAAAATTCCAGTTATAGCATTCCCATCCCACCCCTCCAAAAAACAGGGGAACACAATGCCTGATATTAAAGTCAAAACCATTTTTGACCAACAAAAGAAAAAGAGGAAAGCAATGAAAAAATGGTTTCAGCTTCAGCTACCATATACCTCTATAAGGAGCCTGAAGATCAAATTCAAAACTTTCCCAGGGTAAGAAAAACAGAACAGCACAAGTGAACATTTAGAAGGCACCCTTGAGGTTGTAGTCTTATGCTAAATCAACTAATTAAAAATCACAATGGAAGAGTCCATTAAATATTCCATTTGTACTTAGTATATTTTTATTGACCTAAGGGTATAAATCAAAATCAATTCAACCATGAAGCTGAATTCTTCTCTTTTCTTTCGGTTTATACAAAGAGAGACATTTTACTTAGCAAAGCCATGTCATAGTATTGAATTTTTCAGGTTTTCTTAAAATTGCCCTTCATTGTTATATGTTTTCTATAATGAATATCAAAATAGAGACTACGTGAAGCATGGCAAGTCACAGTAAAGAGTGAAACATAGATTCTATGAATAAATTACTACAGGTATCAGTTTTCCTTTGATTAAATGTTCAACCATATGCAAGCAAAGTATCAAATCAAGTATTTTACAGTGAATGTTATAAACAATGAAGTATATTAATGAAGAAGGAGGATGCTACATAAAACTGAGATTTACTAAATCAAATGAGTGATCTCAGGTGGCCGGGGTGGGGTGGGGGTGCCAATAATATAATAATAATAACAGACAATACAACCTAAGTTAACTTAAAACTTTGTGCCATACCAGTCAAATTACCAAAGGGTCACATTATAGAACTAGATAAAATAATAACAAAATTGGAAAATGAGGGGATGCCCTTCGATTGGGGAATGACTGAACAAATTGTGGCATCTGTTGGTGATGGAATACTATTGTGCTAAAAGGAATAATGACCTGGAGGAATTCCATGTGAACTGAAAAGACCTCCAGGAATTGATGCAGAGTGAAAGGAGCAGAACCAGGAGTACCTTATACACAGAGACAGATACACTGTAGCACAATCGAATATAATAGATTTCTCTACTAGCAGCAATGCAATGACCCAGGACAATTCTGAGGGACTTATGAGAAAGAATGCTATTCACATCCAGAGAAAGAACTGTGGGAGTAGAAACACAGAAGAAAAACAACTGCTTAATTGCATGGTTCTATGGGGATATAATTGGGGATATAGACTCTAAGTCAGTGCCCCTTTCCAGAAAAAATATTACTTAGCCCCCTGGAAATTAATTTTTTTTTAATTTTAATAGCAATTAATATGAAAGATAAATGCACCTGTGGCCATCACTGCTCCCCTGGATCGCTGCAGCACCCACCAGGGGGCAGTGGTGCCCACTTTGGGAATTACTGCTCTAAATGATCACCCTAATACAAATGTTAAAAATATAGAAATAGGTCTGAATCAATGACATATGTAAAAGCCGGTGGAATTGCTCATTGGCTACAGGAGGGGTGTGGGAGGAGGGGAGGGAAAGAATATGAATCATGTAGCCATGGGAAAATTTTCTAAATTAATTAAATAAACTTAATTTTAAGAATATCCATTTAACCCTTTCCCATTTGATCATCATATTCCCACAACTTCTCTTCTGAATCTTCTCTTCCTTCCACAAGCTTTCCTCCTCTACCTCTCTCTCAACAGAGGACCTTCCTCATCTTATACTTTACTAAGAAAATGAGCCATGCACCATGAGCTTCCTCTTTTCTATTCCACATTTCAAAACTCCTTGGCATCATCCTCTATTGTCTCATCTTTTATTCCAGGCTCTGATGTAGAGGTGGCTTTTTTTTTTACAAAAAGCTAACCTCTCTACTTCTATCCTTGATCCCATCCCCTAGAAGATAGCCCCTTTCCAACACTTCCTTCTCTATCTTCAGTTTGCTTACTCATTCCATGCCTATAAAAATCCTCTGATCTCTCCCAACCTTCAAAACTTTCTTGCCTCACTATCAGCCCTACTTTCTCTCTAATCTTTAGTATTTCCTTGTTGACTGGTTACTTTCCTGCTAACTACAATCATAGCCAAGGATCTTACAAACTCATTAGATTCTACCACCCCAGGATATCTGGCTATATTTCTACTCTGCTTCTTAGCTAAAAACCTTGAAAAAGCTATCTATATTTATTACCTCCATTTACTTTTCTCTCTCTTTCTTTTAAATCTGGTTACTCACCTCATCATTCAACTAACATTGTCTTTTTTTCAAAGTCATCAATAATAACTTAATTGGCAAATTGAATGGCTTTTTCTCAATTTACATTCTTCTTGATCTCTCTGCAGCTTTTGAAACTCTTAGTTGCCTTCTTCTACTTCATACTCTTTCTTCTCCAGGGTTTTGAGATATTGTTCTTTCTTGGTTCTCCTATCTGTCTAATCATGCCTTTTCAGTCTCCACTTCTGGATCTTCGGCAATGTCATACTTTCTAATCCCAGGATTTTGTACTGAGCTTTCTTTTCTTTTCCCTCAGTACCCTCTCACAAGATATGCTCATCAGCTCCCATGTATTCATTCGATTATCAAGGATGTGCAGATGATTTCTACCTAGACATCTAGATGTAGTCTCTCTTCTAAGCTCAAGTCATCATGAACTGCCTATGACACATTACAAAACTGGTCTGAGAATCATCATAAACTCAGCATTTCCAATACAGATCTCTACTCCCAAAACCTACCACTTTTCCAAAATTTCCCTTTTGCTATTCAAGGTACCATCAACTTTTCAATAGTACAGGCTCACAACTTTGGTGGCATCAACTCTTTAACTTTACTCACATAGTCAATTTATTGCCAAATCTTGCTTCTTCCTCCATAAAATCTCTCAAATATGTCTCTTCTCCCTTTACACAGTCACCACCCTAGCTAAAGCCATAATTACCTCTTGCCTGATCTATTATAATAGTCCTATAATTGTTCTCTCTACCTCAAGTCTCACCCGACTCCAATCCATCCTCCACATAACTGCCCAAATGATTTTCCTAAAGCATAGATCTGACAAGATCACATTCTACTCAATAAACTTCACTGGCTCCCCTACTACCTCTAGGGTTAAGTGTAAACATTTCTGTTTGATATTTAAAGCTCTTCACAATCTGGCCCCTTTCTTTATTTAGTCTTCTTTCTCCTTACTCTCTTCCATGCAGACTACAATTTATCCATATAGATCTACTTGCTAGTGATGCTAGCCTACCACACAATACTCCATCTCCAAACTCCTATTAGCTTTTATATTGGCGATTTTCGATAAATGCTCTAAATACTCTCCCTTTTCCACTCGACCTCTTAAAATTCCTGGTTTCCTTCAAGACTAAGTTAAAGGTAGCCTTTACCATTCCCCCCCCTTAAACCACCAATGTCTTCCTTTATAAGATTACTTTGACATATACCTATTTGTATACATCTTGCCTTCCCCATCAGAATGCAACCCTTCTGAGGCAAGGACTGTTCTTGCTTTTTCTTTGTATTTCTAGAGCTAAGCAGTGTTGGTCATGTACAAAGACTTCAATAAATGCTTACTGAGTGCTTGTATTTATTTTGCATATATTTTGTTTTTATTTTTCGGTATACATGTTGTTTGCCTCAATAGAATATATGAACTCCTTGAGGGCAAGAACTGTGGAGTAGTCTTCGTTATAAGCAAGAGTGCCTAATGTATAATTTAATTATAATGTAATGTATAAAGATTTGAAGGTACCATGGCTATGAGCACTTATTGTTAAAAATGCAGATTCAAATTTACCTATTTTAGGGGATTGTCATAGCTTTGAACTAGGAGTCTGGAGATTTCCCCCTGACTTCACAGTTAATTTTATATATAACCTTGGAAAGTCAGCAATTCTCTTTGTTCTGCCATATGCATATCTATTAATGGAGGGTAATGTCAGCACTACCATCCCAAAGGATGGGTAATGTGTGGGTTTTTAATAAAAGCTAAATTAATTTTTAAATATGAAGAACTGTCAGGACCTTTGCTTCTAAGCCTACAGAGGTCCTTGCCTTCAAGGAGCTCACAGTTTAATAGAGGAGACAATAAGCAAATAAATATGTACAAACACACTATATACAGGATAATACGAAATAATTAAAAGAGGTAAGGCGCTAGAGTTAAAAAGAATTGGGAAAGGCTTCCAGTATAAGATGGGGCTTTAACTGGGATTTAAAATAAGCTAGGAAGCCAATAGGTGAAGCTGTGGAGAGAGAGAGCATGCCAGGCCTTGGGGCAAACCAGAGAAAATAGCTGGGGTTGAAAGATGAAGTATCCTGTATATGAAAGAGTATGGAGGTCAAATTGGATCAAAGAATAAATATTGAGGAATAAGGTGTAAAAAGTCTGGAAAGATAGGAGGGGACTAGGTTACTTAGTGCTTTGAACACTAAGTAAAGAATTTTGTATTTGATACTGGAGATGATATGAAGTCACTAGAGGGTGGTTATTGAATATGAAAATGGCATGGTTAGACCTGACTGTTGACAAAAATCACTTTGGTGACCAAATGGAGGATGGATTGAAGAGGGGGGAAACTTGAGGAGGCAGACCTACAGTAGGCTATTGTATTAGTCCAAGCAAGAAGTGATGAGGACCTGTACCAGAGTGGTGGTAGTTTCAGAGGAGAGAAGGGGGAATATTTGAGAGATGCTACAAAAGTGAAATCAACAGGCCTTAGCAACAGATTGTATTTGGGAGGCAGTAGGTGAGAGATAGATGGTGATGAATTCAGGATGACTCCTAAACTGTAAACTCTGAGGAATAGAAGGATGGTGTTGTCCTGAACAGTAAAGGAAAGTTAGAGTGGGGAGATTTTAGGGGAAAAGGGGAATTCTATTTTAGACATATTGCATTTAAGATGTCTACTGGACATCCAGTTTGAGTTGCCTAAAAGGAAGGTGGAGATGTGAGACTGAAGGTTAATGGAAAGTTTGGGGAAGGATAAGTAGATTTGAGAACCATCAACATAGAGATGGTAACTGAATCCCTAAGAACAGAGGAGATCACCAAGTGAAAGAGCATAAAGGAATAAGAGAAGGGCCAGGACAGAATCCTGAGGGACACCTAGAGTTAGAGGCATGATCTGGAGGAGGATCTGGCAAAGATGATGAGGGGAGAAGTCAGAGAAGTAGAACAAGTACAAACATCCCTTAAGTCTATCACATGGACTATCACATTCTTCAACATACTGATCTTCTTCAAATATATGTGATTATGCTTAACAAACTGATTTGCTACCTTGAGCTTGGAATCAGAAGATAACTTGATTCAAATCCCAGCTCTAATATATTTTGTTTGTTTGTTTGTTTGTTTATTACATTATTACCCTACAACAATGTGCTGACTTTAGCCATATCTGTACCATAGAGCCACTTTGCAGCCTGTTTCATTTGATCCTTGCTGGTATTGTCTTCACAGTGAATACTAGAGTTGTCTTCAGTTGCCTTTATAATTGGCTCTATGGTCAGAGGAAGTCGATCATTTTATAGTAATATAGTTTCTCTCCCTCCAGAAATATTTTTTATTTATACTCCCAAATATTTTATATTCTCTGTGGTAATTTAAAATGGAATTTCTCCATTCCTTCCTGCTAGACTTTGTAATACGCAGTTTATTTCATATTCTGCAACTTAACTAAAGTTAATGGTATCAACGAATTTATTGACTCTGGGGTTCTCCAAGTAAACCATCATATCATCTGCAGAGTGATAGTTTTGTTTCCTCATTGCCTATGCTTATTATCTTTTTTCTTGTCTTATTGCTACAACTAGCATTTCTTGTACCATATTGAATAGAAATGATGATAATGGATATCCTTGCTTCACCCTGAAGAAAGAATGGTCTTCTAGCTTATTCTCATTATAGATAATTATTCTTCTTGGTTTAAGATAAATACTACTTATCATTTTGAGGAAAGCTCCATTTATTCTTGATTTTCTAAAGTTATTAAAAAGAATTGGTATTGTATGTTGTCAAAAACTTTTTCTGAATCTATTGAAAATAGTTCTATAATTTTTCTTTTTTTTGTAATTGCTATTATGGTCAATTTTTTTTTTAGTTTTCCTAATACTGGTCTGTTTTCCTGGTATAAAACCAGCCTGGTGACAGTGTATAGTATTTGTAATATATTTTAGTAATTTCTTTGCTAGCATTTCATGTAAAATTTTTGCATCAATATTCCTTAGGGAAATAGACCTATAGTTTTCTTTTTCTGTTTTGACTCTCCTAGATTTAGGTAATAAGACCATATTTGTGTTGTTAAAGGTTATTTGGTATTATTTGGTTTTATTATAATTACCTTTTTTATTTTTTCAAATAGCTTACATAATATTGGAGTTGATTATTCTTTAAATGTTTGGTAGAATTCACTTGTAAATCCATCTAGTTTTGTTGTTTTTTCCCTTAGGCAGCTGATTTATGAAATGTTCAATTCCTTCTTTTTCGAAGATAGGGTTATTTAAATCTCCTATTTCTTGTTATGTTACTCTGCATATTTTTATATTTTATAAATATTAATTTATTTCATTTAGATAATCAGTTTTATTTGTATGTAGTTCAATAAAATAGTTCCTAATCATTGTTTTATTTCCCCTTTCTTGGTTGTGAATTAACCTTTTTCATTTTTGATACATAATATGGTTTTCTACTTTCTTTTAAAAATCAAATTAACCAGTGGTTTATTTTATTGTTGCATTTTAAAAATGCCTGCTCCTAGCTTTGTTTATTAATACAATAGATTTTTTACTTTAAATTTTAATCTCTCCTTTGATTTTCAGAATTTATATTTTATTGTTTAATAGTTAACTTTTTTCATTTTTTAAAGTTGTATATCCAAGTTATTGATTAATGTGCATAGAAATATAAATTTTGCCCTAAGTACTGCTTTGGCATTTTGATATGATTTCTTATTGTAATTATCTTTAATTATTATTTTTATGGTTTGTTCTTTGATATACCCATTCTTTAGAATAAAGTTATTTAGTTTCAAATTAATTTTTAATCTATTCTCCAAAGGCACCTTATTGAATAAAATTTTATTGCATTATGGTCAGAAAAAGATGCGTTTAATATCACTCCTTTTCTACATTTGCTTAAGAGGTTTTTATATCCAAATACATAGCCAGTTTTTGTGAAGGTGCCATGTACAGTGGAAAAATAGATATACTCCTTTTTATTACCATTCAATATTCTCCAGAGGTTCAGTCTATCTTTTATAAAATCTCATTCATTTCTTTTACTTCTTTCTTGTTTATTTTATATTAGCTTTATCTAGGTGTATCTGAGTGAGGTAAATTAAGTCTCCCCCCCCCAACATAGCTTTATTTTCTATTTCTTCCTGCAATTCATTTAATTTTTCCTTTAAGAATTTGGATGCCGGGGTGGGAGTGGGGGTGGAAGGAATCATGAATTATGTAACCATGGAAAAATATTCTAAATAAAAAAGGCAAAAAAAAGAATTTGGATGCTATGCCATTTGGTATATAAATGAACAATATTGCTATTGTCTATGATATCTTTAGCAAAATGTGGTTTCCATGTTTATCTCTTGGAGGCAGAGCCAAGATGGTGGCTTAGTAGCAGCGAAAGCTGGAACTTCCATGGCAATCCTTTCAAACCAATGCCCCTCAAAATGACAGGAGTCAAAAACCAACAACAAGACTGAGTGAGTCTTGAAAGGCAGACAGTTGATTTTTATGAGATAAGGAGGAACTGGAAGCAAAACTTCAAGTTTATCTCTTTTAATGAGGTTTATTTTTGCTTTTGTTTTGTCTGAAATTATAACTACCACCCCTACCTTTTTTAGTTTGGTTGAAGCATAACCGATTTTGCACTGGCCCCTTATTTTAACTCTAAGCATATCTTTCTGTTTTAAATGTGTTTCTTGTAAACAACATATTGTTGTATTCTGATTTCTAATCAATTCTGCCATCACCTTTCATTTTATGGGTGAATTCATTCCATTAAACAGTGTGTATTTCCCTCTATCCTATTCTCTTATATTTATCTTTTTCTTTTTTCTTTCTACCCTACTTAAAAGTCTGGTTTGCTTCTCACCACTGTCTTCCTTAATCTAACCTCTCTCTTATTCTCTAGCTTTTATGTTAACCCTTTTCTTTCCTACTTCCTTATTGGGTAAGGTGAATTTCTATACCCAACTCTGCCTTTATTTTATTCTTCCCTCCTTAAACCAGTTCAGAAGAGAGCAAGGTTCAATTGTTGACTCCCACAATCCCCTCCATTGTAGAAATTCTTTCTTCCATGTCCTGTTATATGAGATAACATTCCCAATTCCTCCTCTTCCTTACCCTCTCTTCCAGTGCATTTCTCTTCCACCTTCCAATCTTCTTTTAAGATCATCCCATCATAACAGAACATACTTAGTCCCTCTAATTAGACTACCTCTAAGGTGACGATAAAGTTCTAAGGGGTTAGATGTGTCCTTACTCATATAAAAACATACACAGTTTGATTTTGTTTTGTTCCTTATTTCTCCCACCTATTTACCTTTTTATGCTTCTTCTGAGTCCTTTGTTTGAATGTCAAAATTTCTATTCAGCTTTAATCTTTTCATCAAGAATACTTGAAAGTCTTTTAATTTTATTAAATGTCCATTTCTTCCCTTGAGTGTAGAATTACACTCAAGTTTTTGTGGGTAGGCTCTTCTTGGCTATAATCTTAGATCCTTTGCCTTCTGAAACATCGTATTCTAGTCCCTCTGTTCCTTTACTTCTAAAAGTTTTGTAATCCTAACAGTACATTCCACAGTACTTGAATTATTTCTTTCTGGTTATTTATAGTATATTCTCCTTGATGTAGGAGTTTGTGAATTTGGCTATAGTATTTCTGAGAATTTTCATTGTGAGGTTTAATTCAAGAAGTGACTTTTGATTTCTATTTTTCCTCTGGTTCTAAGACACATGGGCAGTTTTCCTTTACAGTTTCTTGAATTATGATGTTTAGACTTTTTTTTTGGTTATGGCTTTCAGACAGTCCAATAATTCTTGATCTATTGTCCAGTCAGTTCTTTTTCCTATGAGATATTTCACTGGTTTTTTAAAAATTGTTTTGACTTTGTTTTTTTTACTATTTCTTGATGTCTTGGTGTTTTTAGCTTCCATTTGGCCAATTTTAAGTGGCACATTGACTAGAGTGCCACATCTGGAATCAGGAAGACTCATCCTTCTGAGTTAAAATCTGGCCTAAGACAATTACTAGCAGTGTGACCCTGGACAAGTCACTTAACTTTTTTGCCTCAGTTTCCTCATCTGCAAAATGAGCTAGAGAGGGAAATGGCAAACCCCTTCTGTATTTTTGGCAACAAAACCCCAAATGGGATGTGGCAAAATTGGGACACTAATATACTGCTGGTGGAGTTGTGAATTGAACCAACAATTCTGGAGGGCAATTTGGAACTATGCGCAAAGGGCTTTAAAAGAATCCCAACCCTTTGACCCAGCAATACACCACTGCTGGATTTGTACCCAAAAGAGATAATAAAGAAAAAAACTTGTACAAAAATATTTATAGCCGTGGTCTTTGTGGTGGCAAAAAACTGGAAAATAAATGAGGGGGTGTCCATCAATTAGGGAATGGCTGAACAAATTGTGATATCTGATGGTGATGTAATATTATTGTACTGAAAGAAAAAATGAACTGGAAGAATTCTATGTGAACTGGAAAGACCTCCAGGAATTGATGCAGAGCAAAAGGAACAGAATCAGGAGAACACTGTACACAGAGACTGATATATTACAGCACAATCAAATGTAATAGACTTTTCTATTAGCAGCAATGCAATAGCCCAGGACAATCCAGAGGAACTTATGAGAAAGAACACTATCCACATCCAGAGAAAAAACTGTGGGAACAGAAACACAGAATAAAAACATATGATCAATCATGTAATTTTATAGGGATATGATTAGGGTTTTGATGTTAAAAGATCACTCTACTGCAAATATGAATAACATAGAAATAGGTTTTGAACAATGATACATGAATAATCCAGTGGAATTGCTTGTCAACTCTGGGAGGGGGAAGGGAAAGTGGGGGTGGAATCATGAATCATATAACCATGGAAAAATGGTCTAAATTTAAAAAAAAAATTCTAAAGCATAGAAAAAGAAAACCCCAAATGAGGTCATGAAGAGTTTGACACAACTGAACAACAAATTTTTCAAGAGCTATTTTCTTCAGTAATGTTTTATATCTCTTCTACAAAGTTGTTAATTCTCTTTTAATAACTTTCTTACATAATTATTTCTTTTCCCATTTTCCCCCCTCTATGACTCTTATTTAACTTAATTTTTTTTCTCTTTTAACAACTCTATTTTTAAATTCTTCTAAGAACTCTTGTTGAGCTTATGTCAATTTTCATTTTTCTTTGAGGCTTTGTTAATGGAAGTTTTTATGTCATTGTCTTCTTTGTTATGTTTCTTCTTAAGCTTCCCTTTCACTATAGTAGACCTTTACAATAGAGTTCTTTTTTTTCTCGTTTGTTTGCTCACTCTACCAGCCTATTTACTGACTTTGGACTTTATGTTAGTGTTTGGTTCTACTCACTTCTGGAGGGGTGGGGGGCAATATCTGGCCTGAGCTTCTGCTTTTATGTCCTTCTGATGTTTTCACAGCTCAGTATGGAGACTAAGTTTTCACAGCTTCCAAGGTGGTGTGATCTGGATAGAGCTTTGTTTCTATTCTCCTGGCCTGTGATCTGCTATTTCTTGACCCAGGTTTGTATCTATTGGATTATGTATGATGGAACTTCAAAAGAGTGCTGCTTGACTTACACACTAGGAGCCTACTAGGCAGTTCTGAAGGTTCAGAGCAACTGACCCCTTTTTTCTTGGGCTTTTACCCTGGTTATTCTACTGGTTTATGTGTAGGATACAAGGTTAGAACTGAGTTCCCCTTATGCTCTTGGACTCAAAGCCACACAGTTGAGTTTCTGGAACTTGTGCCTCTCTTGCTTATAATCACAATCATTTCTTTCTACCCTGAAACTGCAATCTGGAACTGGGAAAAGGGGAATAGAGCTGTCAGCTAGCCCCTGTTCTTGTTCCCAGTACTGCCCCAGTGTTTCCAGTCCTAATGTTTAATGTCAACTTTTTACTATCCCTAGGTACTAGAATGCTCCTCACTAATAATGTCATAGCTGCAGCTGCTACTGCATTGTTACCATCCAGTCCCCAACCCCAGGTTCATAGACCTCTCTATCTCCCTGAGTTGAGTATATGCAGTGTGCACAAAAGACTAGCACCTCTGGTATGAGGGCTTGCCAAGCCCTTTTCAGGGCTGCTCATCTGCCTTAATGTCTACTTGTCACTGTCTTGCCACTGAACTTCAATGACTCTGTAAGAGAGAGTGAGGTTGGTGACTTTGTGCACCTCTTTCTCACTTAAATCGAATTCACACATGTCAAGACATCACCCATGATGTCATTGATCCCTCTTCAAAATGAAGGATGAACAACATCTTCCTAAATTGCCTAGGCCAGGAAAATGACTCATTATGACGTTTCTTGGCTTTCCCAAGGAAAATTCTGTTGGAACATTTTCTAGGTTGTTGTGGAGATGTGTTGAATAAGTGGAGCAAAAATGCTGACTCTCATTCCACTATCTTGACTTCACTTTGCAAGTATCTTATTTGGTCTCTTTACCTCTAGTCTTTTTCCTCTTTAATTCACTGTCCACTCAGAAGGTAAAATGATACTACTAAAAGACAGATCTAATCAAGTCAGGGCCCCCACCTCAAAAATTTTCAGCAGAAGGGCAGCTAGGTGGCACAGTGGATAGAAAGCCAGACCTGGAGTCAGGAGAGCCTGGGTTCAAATGTGGCCTCAGACACTTTCCAGCTGTGTGACCTTTTGCAAGTCATTTAATTCCATTTGCCTAGCCCTTGCCATTCTGTCTTAGAGTTGTTACTGAGAAAGAAAGTAAAGGTTTGAAAATTCACACTCCCACCCCCACCATGGCTTCTTATTGTTTCTAGATAAAATCCAAAAACTTCAGCTTCACATAGTAAAGCAGGTAGTAGTGCTTCTCATACTACCCCCCCTCCACACACACACCTCAATAGATATAATTCTAGAAAGGGATAGACATCAAAATTAATGAAATATTAATATGCTAACAATTTTCAAAGATATTTCTTTATGCAATGTGAAAATGTTTTCAGATTCAGTTGGAAGGGGAAATGGGCATTAGCTGGCTAAAGATTAGCTCTACCACTGGAAGTCTTAAAAGGCTTTAAAAGGGACAACTAGACAGTACCGTGGATAGAATGCCAGCCTTGGAGTTTGGAGGACCTAGGTTCATATCTAGCCTCAGTGTGTGACCCTGGGCAAGTCACTTCAGACCCTTGCCATTCTTTGGTCTTGGAATTGATACTAAGACAGAAGGTAAGAGTTTTTAAAATAAATAAGTAAATAGGCCAGAACAATAGAGATAATTAAATATGTGAGGAATAGTCAAGGATGAAATGCAATTTTGTGAAGTGTAACCCTACTATAGGAAGTGGAAGGGGGGATGAGAGAGAGGATTCTCCTCCTTTCCCATCTTCCTGCTGTGGCCATGACATCTTGGAGGAGCTATTTGACTAATAAGAGATACCACATTCAGAAGGAAGCAGAGAGACAGACAAACAGATACACAGACAAGAGAGAATCAGAGACAGGAAGCAGCTTCAAGGATTGTTACCTGTGGCAACACAGGGGGAAAAAAGCCAACTATGGATTCAAAAGAAAACTAATTCTGAATGTCAAGAGTTAAACTGTAAAAAGGAACAGGCTCAAATCCCACCCTACCAGAGGGGAAAGAATGAAGAAACCAGAAGAGGAGAAATGATATCATGGTCCTATAGGACAGAAGGCATGAGTTGCCATGGCCACATGTGTTCCTTCTATATATACCTCAATAACACATATACAGACTTACTCTAAGTTTGTGGTTTCTCTTTCCAGTGAGGCTCTGGTTATGAGAGAGTGCACTCCTGGTTTACATGGAACAGAATGTTTTATAGCTGAAGCTCTTCCTATATCATTTAAGTAAATGACTTTGCTTTGAACTATTTGTACTACTAGATTAAAGGTAAACATTCGTGGAGGCTTGTGGACTATAGTTTTAGGAGTACAGACCCACAGGGTGCCCTAGATGTGAGAGTATTCATCCCCCTCCAGACCCAACCTATAACCCTGTGAATGCTAAGGTGAAGAGGCATCCATCCCCCATCCTAGCCTTTAAACAGCTCTACAATCTGACTCCCCCTTGTTTGTTCCCATTCTTATTTCACATTATTCTCCACACACTGACTATTCCACATCCATGACATTCCATCTCTTACCTCTCTGCCTTTGTACAAATGGTCTCCCATGTCTGTAATATAGTCCCTCTTCAACTTTACCTCATGGAATCCCTAGTTTCCTTAGAAATAGAGTTCAGGTGCTGCCTCCCCCATGGTCCCAATCCCTTTTCCTCAATTCTCCCAGTTATTAGCACACTCTCCATCTTGAAATTACTTCATATTACTTTGAATATACTTTATAATTAATTATTTAGGTACATATTGTATTCCTCTCCTTCCTTCCCCCAAAAGAAATATAAATCCAATGGGGGAAGAAACTGTTTCTTCTTTTGTCTTTCAATCCTCAACACTAGCATAGGACCTTGCATACAGTAGGTATTTAATGTTTGTTGACTTGAATTCAAATCTCTTGCCCTCTCTAGGCCTTAAGTTTGTCATCTGTAAAATGAGAGACTTGGACTGGATCATTTCTAACTTTCTTTCCAGCTCTGAAGTTTTGTGCGTTTGTGAATGTTTTTCTTCCTTGGCTCATCCACTCAAGTTCTAGCAGGAAGAACAAACATAAGAGTAATCTTATTTCCAGGTCTAAAAAAATCAGACTATTTTGTATCAGAGGTAAAAATCCAAACTATATTAGTTCAGTTTGTTATTATTCTAATAAATAAAATAAACATCATGTAGTTCCTGATTGCAGTGCTAGGTCACCTGCATAAAAATGAAGTTCTATGTAATGAAAATTGAGTTTTTTCCTAAGTTTGGAATTTTAGATTAATGTGCTTGGTCAAAATACCCTCATTCCATGCTCCCAATCAACATGAGATCTTTGAATGGATCTTCCCTCAGATGTCGTATATGCATACATTTTATATACATGTACATTTCTACATATATACATCCTCTCTATTTCTAAGGTATTAATTGCATATTTAAAAGCATCATAGGGGGCAGCTGGGTAGCTTAGTGGATTGAGAGTCAGGCCTAGAGATGGGAGGTCCTAGGTCCAAATCTGGCCTCAAACACTTCCCAGTTGTGTGACCCTGGGCAAGTCACTTGACTGCCATTGCCCACCCTTACCACTCTTCCACCTAGGAGCCAATACACAGAAGTTAAGAGTTTTAAAAAAATGTAAAAAAAAAGCATCATAGCATAATAACTTGGGTAGGAGGAAAAAAGTCAGGCTTAGGGTAAGGAAGACCTGGTTTCCTTCTGACAAAGACTATGAACATGGACAATTCAGTTCACCTCTCAATGCACTAAAAAAAATTTAAAAGATTCTAAATTTCATATAGTAGCAGATCTGAATTTGTGGAGGGGATTGCCATACTAGGAGTTCCTCACCCTGAAGCAATCACAAGTTTGGAGATGCATAGTGTAAAAATAGAAATGTCTTAGGAAAATAAAAGGAACTAAATATGTGAAATGGAGTATAGTATGGTATTTTTTCAACTATTATTGAGTCAATAATGAAGTCACGCCTTAAATCTAGTTTCTCTTAAAAATGTAATTTAATATACCTTAAACATTCCTTTCAATAAGCAATAATTAATATGCCATTTTTGTGTCCACCTCCTCCTTGAAGCAGACCATCTGGAACTGCTTAAGGCTGCCAGGCTGTAGGGATTTCTCTGTCTCCCTCTTGGGAAGTCCAACCCAAACTAAATGAATAACTGTTTGAAGAGCAACCTGTGTGAAAATGTGACACATAGTACTAAAAAAGATTTGAGAACATTGATTTTTCTAGGTTATAACTGAGTGAAATATTTCTCCAGCATAGTAAAAGAAAATCAGGTGCACAGTACTGAACAATGTAACCTATAAATGTGTAACCTTGTATTCACATCAACGAGAGTATGATATGTTACATCACTAGTTAGAAATCCCTTTTCTCAAATCATTGTAAATTTAGGCACATATCACTTCCACTTTTTGAAAAGGACAATTTGTATTTTACTAACTTCAGGAATTGGAACAAAATGAGCTATATAAGTTATGGGAGAAAGAAAGAGAAAACTACTCTAGTACCTTTACCAAGAAAACCCCATGGACATTATGGTCCACAGGGTCATAAAGGAGTAGGACAAGACTGAGTAACAATATTAAGGTATAGGAGAGGCAGGATGACATAGTGGACAGAAAGCAATAGAGATCTAGGTTCTAGTTCCTCCTCTATCACATATTGGCTATGTGACATTGATATATCACTTACCCTTTTAATGCTTTAGGCTACCCTCTAAGACCATGTTGGCAAACCTATGACATGCATGCCAGAGAAGGCTACTACCTTCCCTTCTCCATGCCTAAGGACATTTCTCTCATCACCTGCCCTCTGTCCAGCAGCCCAATTGTCTAGAGCAATGGTCAGCAACCTTTTTGGCCGTGAGAGCCATAAATGCCTGAGGATGAAGGTGGAAGGCGCTGGAATATGGGGTTGGGGCTGAAGGGTCCCCTGGGGCACATCCTGGGCTCTGCTCGGACTGGCCAGTCAGGAGGTGGAGCCAGACATGGCTTGAGAGCCATATGTTGCTGACTCCTGGTCTAGAGTAAGGGCGGGGCTCAGATGTGGGGTGAAGGTTGCAGTTTGGGCACTCAAGTCTCTAAAAGGTTCACCATCACTGCCCTAAGACCATAAGATGGTTGCAGAGAAGGTACTGGCCCGCATTGATAGAGGGAGTTTTCACATCAGGTAGTTCTCTATGCCAATAAAATCACAGGTCTAGTCACTATTCCCTAATATTTTGGTTTTTAAAAAAATATTTATTTTTGGTCTTAGAATCACTATTGGTTCCAAGGCAGAAGAGAAGTCTAGGCAATTGGGATTAAGTGATTTGCCATGGGTCACACAGCTAGGAAGTGTCTGAGGTCAGATTTGAACCTAGGACCTCCCATATCCAGGCCAGTATCTTTTTCCATTGGGTCATCTAGCTGCCCCATATTATATTCTTAAAATATTTAATTGAATCTTTAGGTGCACACTTGAGTAGGTGTTCAGTTACAGAGAAATACAATACAACATATTTCAGTACTGGAATGAGGAACTTTCAAATCACTAGAATAGTTTATGCTATGGAGGATAAGAGGCTAATAACTACGTTTTTAGCGAAATGATTCAGGTTAGATGATACTTCAGAACACATATTTCGCTAAGCTTACCAATAGCTCTTGAAACCATTTGAGCTGAACATGCCATAGATAAAATAAACAAAAAAAAAGTCTTATCAAACAAAAAAAATTAAATAGTCTAAAATTGAGGTCCTATCCTACTCCTCCCCAGGGAACTTTTGCCCAGGAAATTGATTTTTTTTTCAAAATGTTTTCTTTTCATTCAGTTTTAAGGAATCTCTAGGTGATGTAGCTATTTCTAATTTTGAGCCCTGAGGCAAACCTCCAACAGTTATTCCTAGATACTACCTTGAGCTTTTTTTTTTTTTAAGTTGCTAATTATGACAGTAAAATTTAATTTTAACCATTAGAACACTGATCTTCATATTAAAAGCTATATAACTGCTTATCTCAAGCTGGGTGGGGTGATTGAAGGGGGGTGGTTCTAAGCTCAAGTTTATACGTAATATTGGCTGTTCCTTTCTCAGAGTTGTCTTGAACATATCATTAAAATTGGGGGGGAGGACTAACAAGTGATGGTGGGAGATACACAATAAAGTCCAATGATTTTTTTTAAATGTCACCCAATATCCACTTAAAATATTACAGAAAGAGGAGAGATTTGTTGTTGCTTTTTGCAAGGAGTTTCAAGCCTACTTATAAAGTACATACTGATAATACATGTATAACCCAGTGGAATTGCTTGTCAGCTCCAGGAGGGGGGAGGGAAGAGGAGAGAGAGAGAGAACAAGAATCATGTAACCATGGAATAATAATTTTTAAAAAATAAAATAAAAATTATATTTTAAAAAGGCATAAAAATAAAGCATATACTATATATTTTGAATGTTAACATAGATGCCAGATATAAGAAAAACAATGATTTATAATATAGCTGATATATTAGGACTAACAGCCCTCACCTTTTTTACAATTGGTAGTAAATAGTAACACACATATAGCTTCATATAAATATTTTAACATGGACAAGTATCTTTAGTCTATTTTTAAGATGTTCAATATTTCCAAAAGCAACAGAGCAGAGAGATTTTTTTTTTAAGCCTCACTTTCTGTCTTACTAATAGCTTTAAGACAGAAGGGCAAGGGGTAGGCAAATGGGGTTAAGTGACTTGCCCAAGGTCACACAACTAGGAAGTATCTGAGCCCACATTTGAACCCAGGTCCTCCTACCTCTAAGTCTAGCTATCTACCTACTGTGCCACTTAGCTGCCCAGCAGAGAGATTTTTGAGAATATTCTGAAAGAATTCCTTATAATAAGTGATCCCTATTTTTTTTTCTATTTCTAGCATCTCCTATTTTCCCCATAGCTTTATTTCAAAGTCTCTTTTATGGCATTTAGGAAACCAGTATTTCCAAATGTTTCAGAAAGAAATTTCAAATAGGAATTTCAACTAGAGTTTCCAGAAACAAATACTGGGAGCATTTGTATATCATCTCCTTTGACATCAAGGAATCTGGATGTATTGATTCTCATTTATAAATCTTTATTTTCATTTATAACTATCCAAATTAAAAAATCTAAGATGTATGAAGTATAAAAAAATCATTATCATTTTTATGTTTTAGATGTAATACACAGAAACACCTCATACCAATCAAATCAGCCATTTTATTGGACTGCCAAATAAAAATTGAACATTATCTCCTATATATTTGCTAGGAAAATGGAATGGTAATATGAATTCCTCCTGATGCTTGTCAAAATTAATTTTCATGCTAGCTTTTTCTTCAAAATAAAATTTCCTTATCAGTTAAGGGATTAAGCTATCATATGAATGGCCTCCCAAGCTGAAATACTAAATATGTTTTGACTCAGTGTATTGAAATTACCTTTCTCTTTTCCATCTCAAAAATATGCATTCACTTATCTATTTTTTCTATCTAAGAAGAAATTATTTATGGAATGACAGTATTCTATGGCAAGAAAATTAGTTTGGACTAATGGCTTTTTGGACTTTCTGTAGTATTATGAATGTATCCTTTTCTTCAACATGTCAGCAAGTGCAGTTGCAAAGACAACAATTAACTGTCAGAACTCACAGCATACCCTGATTTAGTGAAACACTAAGGTAGAATGTATTAGTATTCATCAATTCTCTCAGTTTAGTAGACATTCCCATTTTAAAAGCAAGTCTTCAATACCTTTGCAAAAAGACAGTCAATGAAGCCTGGAAAAGGTGAAATTTTTACAGTAACCCACTCTTAGTTCAAACTTACTTTCCCCCTTTTAAGAATCCTTTATTTTGACACTAGAATGATTTTCTGTGTGTGTGTGACCCTTCCTATTCTGCTGTTTGGGAAATCCCAGAGACAAATTTCGGTTTAATTGCAGGAGGTTCTGTGGTAGTATACTTTTTTTGAACCAGAGTAACACCTTGCATTATAATTATCGACTAAAGAGCAAAAGCTCCTAGGTTTACAAATGTTTTCACAAGTTCATTTGTCTCCTCCTGGGGCATCAATTAAAAACATCCATTTAAAAAGAAATTCTATTGTAACACATTTGTATATGAAGCCCATAAAAGGTGATCTCAAAAAGTGGAATGCAAAACAAAGCTTTAGTAATTGATCTTTAAAATTCTGAATTTTAGTGTGGTCTCTAGACATCAGCATTTTCTTCACTCCAGCCCCTTGCCTCCAATGGAAAGTGCTTGATCTGGCCATTATGTCTTCAATTTGATAAACCAACTTAATTTTCTGTTTTGATCAATTACAGGACTATTCTCTACTACCATTCCCAAATCATCCCTTAATGCTTTTCAATTCTGAATTGACTTGCTTTTTTTTTCTTTCTTTTTTTAAACAGCTTCCCTCCCTTCACCTGTTTTAAAGTAACCCGGAAGTTAGAAAGGCAACTTGGAGCAGAGGCTAAAGAACAGGTTATGGTGTCAGGAAAACCTGGGTTCAAGTTGTCTTTGACACATATTGGTTGTGTGACCCTGGGTTATGGTTTCTTAGTAATCTAGCTAACTCCCCAATGGCAAAGCAGTTGTTCATCTGCATTGATGGAGAGGATTTCCTCACAGAGAATACTGAAATCCCCAAGCCAACCAAAATAAAAAGATGAGAAGTTGCCCTCTTTGGTTGAGATTCCCTCACTGCATGAAGTCTTCTAAAAGTCTCCCTCGTTTTTTCCACAATAACCACCACTACCTCGGAAGGGAATTTAGTCCCGGCCATTCTTGTGCTTAGGAGCCATTCTCAGCTTTGTTACTGTTGCCATTAAACAGGAGGCATCTCCCAGCCCCTCGAAGGATAAAACACGCCAATCTCCCATTGCTATGTAGCTGGAGGTGGAGTGAGGGGGGTGGGGTGGGGTGAGAAGGGAATCCAGGAGACTTGGAAGAGCGGGCCAGAAAGGAGGGAGGAATGGGGTGCAAGGGCAAGCAAACGATGGAGACAGGAAAGTGGGTGATGAGAGGAGGAATGGGGCAGCAAGGGAGAGCACGGTATAAAGCCTACTAAAGAGGAGTTTGCATGGGGTGGGGGTGGGGGGAATGGCAAGGTTAGGATAGAGATTTAGAGAGCAGGCCAGGGACGAAAAAGGTACCCAGGAACAGGGAAGACCATAGGATGTTGAAGAGAACAGTTAGACAGGGAGGAAAGAGGTACTTTGGAGCTGAGAGTATAGGATGGAGACTTGGAAAGCAGGCCAGGGAGGAAGGGGATACCCAGGAATAGGAGCTAGCAAACGATGGAGATGAGAAAAACTAACCAGGAAGGAAAGAGGTACCCAGAAGCAAGAGGGAAGCACAGCATGGAGACAGAGCTACTCAAGGAGGAAGGAGGTACCGTGAAGCTTAGAGCAATAGGATTGAGACTTGGATAGCGGGCCAAGAAGGAAAGGGGTAGCCTGGAGCAGGAAGCGAACGTGGAATGAAGACTTGGATAGCCGGCCAGGGAGAAAGGAGATACCGTGGAGTAGGGGGGCAAGAATGGAATGGAGATTTGGAGAGCCGGCCAGAGAGAAAGGAGGAACGAGGGAGCAGAGAAAAAGCAATTAGAGAGGGCAAAAGAAGGGCTGCAAAATGGACCATGCAAGAAGGGGTAGCTGAGGTCACAGGGGTGAGTCGGGGAGGAAAAGTAAGAGAGGCATGGGGAAGCCTGGGCTGGGGGCGCTGGGGCTGCGGCGAGGTGATCCGGTGAGGGTGCGGGGCTGAGGCGGCTGGGGGTGGGGGGGACAGCGCCTCTCCCCTCTTCTTCCCCCTCCCTCCCCCACCCTTATCCCAGAGGCCGTCCCGGCCACTTAACTATTTGTAGAGCTGCTGCAGGCACAGGTCCAGGCTCTCGCCCTCCACCTCCTCCGGGGTGATGCGCTCAGAGAGCGGCCGCGGCAGCGGGGGCAGGGGCGGCGGCGGCGGCTGCTGCTGCTGGGGCGGCGGGGGCGGGGGCCCGGACGGCTGCCCCGGGCCCACCTCGTCCACCACCCCCTCCTCCGTGCCCTCCTCGTCCCCTTCTTCGTCCTCCGCGGCCACCGCCTCTTCCTCCTCTTCCTCCTCCTCCCCAGGCTCGGGCTCCCGCTCCGCCACTGCTGCCGCCTCGTCCTCCACCTCCTCCCGAGTCCCCTCGGCCACCGCCGCCGCCGCCGGCTCAGGCTCGGGCTCGGGCTCGGGCTCGGACTCCGGCTCCGGCTCAGGTTCGGGCTCGCCTCCGCCGCACGGTCCGCGGAACTCTCCCAGGAAGAGCTCGAGGAAACGCCGGTAAGTTTTCTCCTCGGGGCTGCAGCCAGCCATCATCGCTGCTCATGCCCCGGCGCACGCCGGGCGGGAGGGGGGGGCGGGAGAGCCCGGGGAGGGGCGGAGAGGGGGGCTGCCCTCGAGCCTCTTCTCGGTTCCCCCAAGGGCGGTGAGCGACCGCACCGGCGCGAGCGATCAGCACTAGGGTTGCCTGGAGAGGGCTCCCGCAGGCGTGCGCGCCGCCGAGGACGGACGTGCGCGACCCAGGGGCGGGGGCAGAGGCAGAGCGCGCCCCCCTCCCCTCCCTCTAACCCTCCTCTCCCCTCTTCTCCTCCTCCCTCCCTTTCCTCGGCTCCCGGGAGAGAAAGTTGGTTCAGAACGCGCGCCCCCGGCTACGACCAAGACCATCCCCATCAAGCAGCAGCCCTCCCTCCAGCCCCGGGGAGAGCTCGGCCCACGCCGCCTAGGAGACCGTCGCCATAGCAACTTGTTTTAATTAAAAATCCCAGGGTCCCTCCCGCAGGGTCCGCGAAGCCGTCAGGATCCAGCACGCTCCCCCTCGGCCCCCCCGCCCCCCAGGATTCCCAGCGGATGGCGGCGTTCTCCCCCACCGGTTTTGACTGAACGGATGAGGGTGGGCGCGGGCAACCCATATCCGGCTCTTAGTCACCGAGGACGCTGAGCTGGGAAGAGCCTCTCCATACCTCAGTTTCCTCGCCTGTAGAATGAAGTTAAATCGACATGAGCCTTTCATCCGCTTTGTCATTTTATAATGAGAAGGAAGCTATTACTCTTAAGAGAATTGTTGGAGCTTGGTTGAACATGCACTAAAGGTGTTGATTCAGAGGATACCTATGTTATAGATTATTCCACAATTGCTTTTCTCCCCGCACCCCAATTAGACTGGAACTCCGAAGAGCTTTTCTACCCAAACTACACACAAACCATTTATATGCTATAGGTCAAATATTGTCAGAAAAAAAAAATCTGTACTGTTCTACAAGCGGATGGGAGATAAGCACATCAAATACATGCCTTCCTCCTTTCACCTGACTATATAGTAGCTAAGAATTTAGGCCCTAGAGGGATGACAGAAGCAACCCCTGGCTGATTTTGTCTGGCCTTGTATCCCTAATTCGGGACTGAAAGTAGTATAATGGACTACTAATCAGGAAAAGCCATGACTCTGTGGACATTTAAAAAAAAAAAACACCCTTACCTTCTGTCTTAGAATCAATTCTAAGTATTGCTTCCAGGGCAGAAGAGTGGTAATGGCTAGGCAATGGGGGTTATGTGACTTGCCCAGGGTCACATAGCTAAGAGGTGTCTCAGGTCACATTTGAATCTAGGACTGGCTCTCAATCCACTGAACCACCCAGCTTCCCACTTAGTGGGCCTTTAAAAAGTGATTATTCTTGTCTCTCTTCTCTTTCAAGTAGTAGATTTTATCAGTAATGCTACCTAAGGTTTCCCCTGAGGCTTAGGAGAGGAAGCGGTTTATTCCATCCTCCCATTTACCTTTTGGTTGTAAGCACATGGCAGCTAAAGCCCATGTCCTATCTTTATTTCTGATCCTGGACAGGAGGCTACTCCTGGATTTATTCTTTCCTGATCTTGGATGAACGGAACAATTGATCCTGAGACAGATGTGTTCAGACTGAGAGATCACTTGGTGAGTTTGTTAGGTTCATCAGTCTGCCTTTGTTTAGAGCTGACTGGTTGGCAAGGGCGGGGGTCTTGGGCAACTATTCCAGAACTCTGTGAGCAGATGAGCACCAAGAAGAGCTCAAGACCTAACTCAGCTTGCCAGAAGAATTACCAGAGAAGGAGACAGGGAAGAGATAGGGAAGAGTGAAGGTGGAATGTAAAATGCCTACTCAAGTGTCCCACAAAATGCCTTAGGTTTAGATGAGGCTCACATAGCCATCCATGCTATAGATTATTGCCACTCTTTTAAGTTTGTTTTTGTTCAGTGTACTGCTTCTGAGTGTTCTGTGTTTAGCATTTCTTTTGTGTATAAGAAATAAATACCTGTTCCATATTTGATTCATGTTGTACACTGAGTACCTTTCTACTTATCACTATCTTCCCCTTTGTGGGAAGTCAAGAGTCAAAGCTAAGCTTCAAGTAAATCATCTGAATGATGCTGGGGTGGGGATGTGGCAAGCTGAAGAGTGTGAGAAAGGGTAATGCCACTCAATAGAGGTCCGAATTGCTACCCCTCCAGAGTGAACCTAGGCCAGCTCTGGGTGTGTATAGCTGGGGGGAGAGGGAGGGAGTTCGGAATCCATTGAAAAAGTCCTCTTAGTGGAGAAATAGAAGATTGTCTTAGCTTCTCTGGGCCCAATATGGCCTCTTATTGTTAGATGTATAACACATACATAATCTGTAAGATGATACTGTTTTGCTTTCCCTCTGGTTTCTACAAATATGACATATATATGTATATATATGTTTAGGTATATATCCATTACAACATATAGCTGAACAAAAAGGCAACATCTTGTTCGTCCTCTTCACTGAGAAACACATCTTCACGAACTACCCATACAGCCAATTCCATTGGCTGCTGCCTGGCTTTAGGTCTGTTAATTAATTAGATTTGAAGTCTGAGGTAACTTTTCCAGTCAGTAGCAAGAGAGATTCTCCTCCTGCCAGCTGTTGTCATATAATATCCTAAATCCCTGTCCTGATACTATTATTTTCAGATCAAGTGGTTTTGGCCCTAATGTACATTATTATGGCATGATGTAAAATAAAGATTTCCATTCATAGTCCTAGCCTAAGGAGATTAAATAATACCTGACAGGGAATGTTGAGTACTGTACATGAATCCCTCACATTTATTTTGGTCTCAAAGGTAAAGCCCAATAAATAAGACGGCTGCCAGACAGCCTAAATGTATTTATACATGTTTTCTATAAAACACCAACAGTGTAGAGCAACTTCACCGTTTGATGCCAAGAAAGTCTTTAAACTCCTCAGTTCTCTTTGTTATTCAACCCACCTGCTCTGTTTCAGAATACCTTCTGTAAAGACTAAAGAAAGTTTTTGCTGAAAGAGTAAATGACCACAATATTTAGCTCCCTATGACTGGCTAATGTCTCTCAGGTTTTCTTTCACACTTTGACATTTAAAAATTCAAGATTGCACAGCTGTCAAATGTAACAATGTCAAGCTACCACTCCCTGTTTCTCAATTGAGTTACTCTGTCTAGATCACATTTATTTGTGACATTAATTTATGACTCAACTAGCATATCAAAGAGAAGTGATATATGTTGGGAAAACATTATTACTAACCGTGGTAGAAAGTGAAAAAAAAAAGCTCACACCTACATGTTACAATGTTAATGGTGCCATAAATGAAAGAAGTACTTGCTTTTATCTAAGGGAGATACACAGTACTCTTAAATAGTAATCTCTTCAGGGAGGATCAATAAAGATCCCATCGAGTCCACTTAAAATAGAGCAGCTTTGCCATTATTGACTGTTAATAGTAGTGTTGGGATCATGGAGTCCCTGTGCAGAAAACTTCACTACTGTACAAAAATGCCTCACTGCTTTTATATTGCCTCACATCCTCAGATACTTGCTCTTTTTTTAACCCTTTAAGTCTTCAATTTCCCCTCATCCTTTTCTTTATTTACTTTAACATTTTCAGCATCTCTAATTTCAATGGTGTAAGTATTCCCTCCATTATTGAAGATCTCAACACCTGGTAAGGCTCAGTTGCTGTCCCTGAAAAGCTGCTGTGGCCAAAAATTAATCTCTGTGCCAAACCCGTAATGGTCTTCTCTAGATTTTAGCAAGAATTTCTAATATTTGAAAGTTAAAGAACAGTAGGAATCAAAGATAGAGAAATGTAACTACAAAGCTTTAGTAGGGTTGTTTTGTGTTGGGGTTTTTTTGGTGGGGGGAGGGGTTCCCACTAAAGTCCAAAGCCTCTTTGTATCATGAAGGTAATCCTGGATGTCATGTAAATATCAAATTTAATATATCCCAAACAGAACTTATTATCATTCTCTCCCACCCTCCAACCCATCCCCACTGATATTTCTAACTTTCCTATTTTTATTCAAGGTTATCACATTCTTCCAAGCACTCCATTTTGCAACTTAGGTATTATCCTTTACGCCACTTCTCTTTTCCCCTCCCACCCAATATCCAATCAGAGCAGTTTCCAGCATTTGTCAATTCTACCTCTACAATATCTTTTATTTCTATTCCCTTGTCTCCACTCACACAGATAACACCCTTCATCAAATCTTCATCACCTCTTGCCAAGACTATTACAATAGTCTCCTCTTTGGTCTTCCTGTCTCCAGGCTCTTCCCTTTCCAATTCATTCTCTACACAACTGCCAAACTGATATGCCTAAACATAGTTCTGACCATGTCACTTTCCATTTCAAAAAGTTTCATTTGCTCCCTATTAATTCTGTGATAAAATTGCAAACTCCTCTGTCTGGTGCCTAACATGTATAATGTATACTACATGTATAATATATGTATGTATTAATGTAATACTTTAATGCCTATCATAATTTGACTTCTACCAATATTTTCAGATTGATTTCATATTCCCCTCATGCACTCTATATTCTATCTAAGGCCTATCAGGCTGTTCCTTATATCCTGGTATTCCATCTTCTAGTTCTATACATGGAATGAACTTTCACTTCAACATCAACCTCATTTTGAGACTCGGCTCAAATGCCACATCAGGCTTTTCCTGGTCCCTCTGATTTTTCCAGTCCCTCCCCAAATATTTTGTATATCTTCTGCATTTACCTTTTTCTGTGTAAATATTGTTTCCCCTGTATACTTTAAGTTCCTTAAAGGCAGGAGTTATTTGTTTTTTTCTTTGTAACCCCAGTACCAAGCACACAGAAGGGGCTTAGTAAATTTTTTTGAATAATTAAACTCTTTTTCTTGATTTATGCCAATAAAATGCAAATAAATATTACCAGGTCCTAACAACCAAATTGGAAAGTCTTTGCTTGCAGAATCCCAATGAATTGCTTGCCTATCCTTTAAGAACAAACCTACCTGTGCTGGGACATCCTACCATAAGAAGCTTGACTATTAGGTATTGAACCTTTTGAGCCATTGTAACTCATCAAAGAAGGCTTCTGATCATTGGTAAAAGTGCTCACATCCACAAAGTCATGCGTTTTCTTTCTTCCTTTTTTTTTTTCTTGGAACCTTTACCTTCTGCCAGTATCATTTCTAAGACAGAACAGCATCAAGGGCTAGGCAGTTGGAGTTAACTGACTTGCCTAGGGTCACACAACTAGGAAGTATCTGAGGCCAGATTTGAATCCAGGTACTCTCAACTCCAGGCCTAGCACTCTATCCACTGTGCTATATAGCTGCCTCTATGCATTTTCTAAAGTACTGAAATAAACTCTAAGGAATTAGAGTATAAAAATAATTTGTTTGCCCATTTACTTTGAGATCTATGGGGAAAAAAAGATATTAAGTCCAACAACACAGTTTATCTAAAGAGGGAGTTTTAATTTCAAGAATGCTTGAATGAAGGATTGATTATTGGTTAAAAGGTTGATGCTTGTATAATAGAAAAATACTGGATCTAGAATAAAAGGTCTTGGCTTCAAATTTTAGCTTTGCAGCTCATTGGGAAATTTCCTGTCTCTGCGCCATAGTTGCCTTGTCTTTAAAATTAAGGGGTTAGATTAGATTCTCTCTTTTTTATTTAAATTTAAAATTTTTATTTTAATTAATTAATTAATTAATTGACTGATTAAGAGTATTTTCCCATGGTTACATAATTCATGTTCTTTCCCTCCCCTCTTTCTTCCCCTCTCCCATAGCCAAGAAGCAATTTAACTGGGTTTCACTTGTATCATCGATGGATCAAGACCTATTTCCATCTTATTAATATTTGCATTAGAGTGATCATTTAGAATCTACATCCCCAATCATATTCCCATCGAACCATGTGATCAAGGAAATATTTTTCTCTGCATTTCTACTCCCACAGTTCTTTCTCTAGAAGTGGATAGCATTCTTTCTCCTAAGTCCCTCCAGCACTGTCCTGGATCGTTGCATTGCTGCTAGTAGAGAAGTCCATTACATTTGATTGTGCCACAGTGTATCTGTCTTTGTGTATAAGGTACTCCTGGTTCTGCTCCTTTCACTCTGCATCACTTCCTAGAGGTCTTTCCAGTTCACATGGAATTCCTCCAGTTCATCATTCCTTTTAGCACAATAGTATTCCATCACCATCAGATGCCACAATTTGTTCAGCCATTCCTCAATCAATAAACACCACCTCATTTTCCAGTTTTTTGCCACTGCAAAAAGCGTGGCTATAAATAATTTTGTGCACGTATTTTTCCCTATTATCTCTTTGGGGTACAAATCCAGCAGCAGCCTGGATCAAAGGGCAGGCAGTCTTTTAAAGCCCTTTGGGCATAGTTCCAGATTGCCTTTCAGAATGGTTGGATCAATTCACAACTCCACCAGCAATGTATTAGTGTCCCGATTTTGCCACATCCCCTCCAACATTTATTGCTTTCCTTTGCTGTCACATTGGCCAGTCTGCTAGGTGTGAAGTGGTACCTCAGCATTGTTTTGATTTGCATTTCTCTAAGTATGAGAGATTTAGAACACTTTTTCATGTGTTTATTGATAGTTTTGATTTCTTTATCTGAAAACTACCTACTCATGTCCCTTGCCCATTTCTCAAATTGGAGAATGACTTGATTTTTTTTGTACAATTGATTTAGTTCCTTATAAATTTGAGAAATTAGACCTTTGTCAGAGGTTTTTGTATAAGGATTTCCCCCAAATTTGTTGCTTCCCTTATAATTTTGGTTGCATTGGTTTTGTTTATACAAAACCTTTTTAATTTAATGTAATCAAAATTATTCATTTTACATTTTGCAATATTCTCTATATCTGCTTGGTCTTAAGTTCTTTCCTTTCCCATAGATCTAACAGGTATACTATTCTATGTTCACCAAATTTACTTATAATTTCCCTTTTTATATTCAAATCATTTACCCATTTTGAATTTATTTTGGTGTAGTGTGTGAGATGTTGATCTAAACCTAATCTCTCCCATACTGTTTTACAATTTTCCCAGGAGTTTTTGTCAAATATTGGGTTCTTATCCCAAAAGCTGGGTTTATCATACACTCTCTTGCTAAGGTCATTTACCCCAAGTCTATTACATTGATCCTCCCTTCCGCCTCTTAGTCAGTATCATATTGTTTTGATGATCACAGCTTTATAGTACAGTTTAAGATCTGGGACTGCTAGTCCCCCATCCTTCACTTTTTTTTCATTAGTTCCCTTGATATTCTTGATCTTTTGTTCTTCCAAATAAACTTTGTTATAATTTTTTTCTAATTCAATAAAAAAGTTTCTTGGTAGTTTGATAGGTATGGCACTGAATAAGTAAATTAATTTGGGTAGGATTGTCATTTTTATTATATTAGCTCGTCCTACCCATGAGCAATAAATGTTTTCCCATAAATTGGGTTCTCTTGAAGGACCCTTCTAGCTTTAAATCTTTTGCTTCACAGCATAATAATATTAATATTTGTAAGATTAAAAATAGTTATTGGTAACTCCTATAATCTTCCCATGTGACACAATTATCATTATAAAGAACCATAGCCAAATTTGAGCAAGGTCCCAGCAATAGAACAATGGGTTTCTCCCAGGAATTAATAGCCTCAAAGAACTGGCTGTGACAACTTTCTACAGTAGTCCATAGTTACAAGCAGAAGAAATAAACTTAAAAAGAGATTTTTGTGTGAACTCTTATTTTATTTTTGTTTTGTTTACTTCTTTTTAAAACCCTTACTTTCGGTCTTAGTATCAATTCTAAGACAGAAAAATAGCAAGGGCTAAGCAATGGCGATTAAGTGACTTGTCCAGGGACACATATGGATAGGGTTTAGACCTGAGCCTTCCATACCTTTAAGGATGCTCGGGTCCATAGGATAACCACTACTATGAATGCAAATGTAGCCTTGTTTTATAGGCACACGAATTCCCAAATTGCTTAGCCCTGGATATTTTGGAGAGAAATTTAAGAAGGTAGCTAACTGAAATGGGTTCACAGAGCATTCTGGGGAAAAAAGGACAGAAGATGAGACAGAGGTATGGAGTTCTAGAAGAGAGATTCATTCTTCATCTTAAAAGAGATGTGAAGTGGCATCAGAATCCCTGATTTGTTTCTTTGACAGAAAATCTTTTATCCAGGAAATCTATGTGAATCACTGATTTTGGAGGTGCTGTCATGGGAGAATGTGGCTGTTATTGTGGTGATTGAATCTGGGTTGGGTGAGAGTCCCACTTTTCTTCCTTCCTTCCCTACAACTCTTAGTCAATAAAGAAGGCATTGATTAACTCCCCTCCCCTTCCTCTATCTAAGCAGAAAGGCCCTTCCAGCTCCCTGCAGACAGAAAATCACTAGCTGCCATATTTCAATGGTCTGCAAATCAATTCATCTTCTCAATGAGTGTTCTATTTGTACTCCTCTTTCTATTTTGATTCATTCCTCTGATCCACCAAACTAATTTAATGTGCTCTGTAAACCTCATTAGGAGATAAGTTCTATAAGGGTTGGGATGGTATATTTAACTTTCTTTTTACATATCCAGCTCTTAGTACAGTGACTGGCACATAACGTGTGCTTAATAAATGTCTGTTGACTGACTGACTAGTCCTGGTTGTGTGATTACTTGGGGATTGCTGGAGATGGGCAAGTAAAGCAAGAATAAATAGCAAGTGATTTATAAAAGCAAGTGATACATGCAACACTCAGTAAGGAAGCCAACCTTGGGCAGGGCAACAATGAGCGTCTCCCAGAAATTTGCCAACCCTACAGAGCTGGCTGTGACTATTTTCTATACTAGTCCAAGGATATAAGCAGGAGTAATAAATAAAAACTAGAACAGAATTTTTCATCTGAACCCTTATCCCTTGGACAACCAATTTTTAACACATTATTTTTTAGGTTTCTCATTTACCAAGAAGAAGAGAAGAGGAAATTTTGTCTGGGTTCCTCTGTTCCCACCTCTTCAAGAAAAGCAAACAACACTATAGAAATATTTTTACCTCATCTCCAACTAATAACATCATCCTAGGAATACCAATCTGTGGAATGCTCTCTATTATAAAGAATATTCATTTTGTTCAGTGACACTAATACAAATTCAGAACTGATAGGCCTACATGGATTGAAGAAAATTAGCATTGCCTATGCCAGAAAAAGCAGAGGATTAAAAAGAATACAATTTAGAGGAATTTTTGAAATGAAATTCCATAAAAGTTATTTCCCAAAGTGGCTGCAAATTTCACACTCACCTGTGTAATTAGAAGAGGGTACATGGAATAATGAATAAAGAGTTGGCCTTGGAAACGGGGGAGCTATGGTCAAGTCCTGCTTCTGACATATCCTAGCTGTGTGACTCTGACAAGTCACTTAACTTCTCAGTGCCCCTAGACAACCTTCTAAGATTACAAATTATAGAGCAGGTGTTGATCTACATCAAGGAAGGAGTCTCCTCATAGGAAATTCCCTACATAAACAAAATGACACTCAGTCTCTTTCTCTCTACTCCATCTCTCTCTTTCTCTGTGTATGTAAAATATATGTGTACATATGCATATATATAAATCATTATTGAAATATGGGGAAAAGTTTTACATAATTGCATATGTAAAATCTATATCAGACTGTTTACTTTCTCAGGGAGGGGAGAGGGATAAGAGTGAGGGAGGAAGAAGGGATGAAAAGAAGGAAGACAGGAGCAGCTGGGTGACCCAGTGGATTGAGAGTTAGGCCCAGAGACAGGAGGTCCTGCCCTCAGATACTTTCTAGCTGTGCCAGCCTGGGCAAGTCACTGGGCAACCCCCATGGCCTAGTCCTTATCATTCTTATGCCTTAGAACCAAAACCCAGTATTGATTCTAAGATGGAAGGTAAAGGTTTAAAAAAAAAAAAAGAAAAGGAAGAGAATTTGAAACTCTACATTTTAAAAAATGAAGGTTAAAAATCATTTTTACATGTAATTGGGGAAAAACATTTAAAAAATGAATTATTAATGATTCAGGGATAATACAACACAGAAACAAAGTAGTGGGGAAAAAGTATTGGGAAAAAAGTATTAAACATTAAGTAAAAATTTGGGCTTTAATTCTAGCTCTTCTATTTATTAACTTTATTATCTTAGTTAAATATCTTCAACTGTCTGGGCCTCAGTTTCCTCCTCTATAAAATAAAGGCAAACCCTCCCTAAATAAAATAAAATAAAGATATTAAACTAGTCCAAGAGCCAACAAACTATAGCCTGATATATATATGTATGCATATATATATATATAATCTGATCTATATAAATAATATACATATCTATCTTATTTGCCTCATAGGTTTTTTTTTTAATGACTCTTCAAGGTAAGTGTGGTTTTTAGATTTTAAATAAGATTTTATTGAATTTAAAAATGTAAAAACCACTTTTAAACTTTCAGGCCATAGAAAGTAAGATTTGGCCCTCTGGATGTAGCTTGCTAACCCAAGGAACTAGATAATCTCTAATATATCTTCCAACTCAGAACCTAAGGTCTTCTGCTTAAGATGTTAATCTTAACTTTATCAGATTCATTCAACAAACACTTATTAAGTGTCTCCTATGTGCAAAACTATTCTAGGCTCTGGAAATATTGGAATACTCAAGTGGGTCTGATTTGAAGTTGCCCCTGAAATAGTGGATACAAATAGTGGGTACACTGAGGTGTGTAGATGATACCTCAGTCCCCTTTTAGTGCAGCAAAGCAGTCTGTGCCTTACTACACTAGGCCAGCTGCAACCAAGTCTTCCAAGTAGTTGTTGAAAAAACTAACAGGTTTATTGGTGAATAAGGGTTAGGGAAGAAGGATTGAGGATACCCTAATCACTAATTCTCTCACTTTCCCACTCCTATCTAAGTCCTCTGCAAAGAGGATGCTTCTGTTGCTTGAGGCTCCCTAAAAAATCCTTCCTCCTTCTGGCTAATAACCCCAAAAGCCCTCTCTATTCTTCCTGACACTATAAATCCTCCCTGTGTTGGTTTATCAGGATGTGAAAGGTTCAGGATGAAAAGGATGAACTCCGGATGTTGGAGTTCAACCCAGCTGGGCCAGGTCTGAGGTTTGACCCTCAGCCCTCACACCAACAACTGCCTCTAGACCACGATGTTTTAGTCAGGGTTTGAGAGTCTGTAGGATCTTCTTTGGGATGGTTCTTCTGGTGAGGAAAGGTACTCCCAGAGAAATCAAAAGGTTTCCCTTCTCTCACTCCCAGGCTGGATCAGCAAAGATAAGCTCCTTCTTCTCTCAGCTTGAACACAGGAAGAGCTCTTGTTGGTAGTTGCTCCTTCAAATTCTCTCCTTCCACATTCCGGGATCTCCTGTCTTAGAGTTCCTAACATGCGGTCATGCTAGCCTCTTCAAAACAACTTTAACTATACTTAAATTCATTTATATTTCTATAGTCTCTACCATAACACCCCCAACAATGTAGATTGTGACCCATCCATTCCCACTCTCCTATGAATTTCTTGTTCGTGTCATCCCATAAGTTTGCCACAGGTCATTCATCCACCCAGTATGCTGAAGATTTGCATTTTCTCCTAAAATCATAAATACCAGTGGAGGACTCCAGCTGGCCACCAGTCATCCCTCATGTTTACTGTGTTATAAATCCATCTTTACTTGTCATCCCAGACTTTCACCATATTTCACCCATCTTCTCTTCCTTCATGATGATACCTTTTAACCTTGTTCTTTACACCAACCATGTGCTTTTCCATTGCCGTCTGCATGAAAATCATTTTTATTCTTTGGAAACTGATGTCTTGCTGCCATAGAGCTATATACCTAGAATATTGGTATAAAAATGATGGGCTTTTTCTTTCATGGGAAACTTGGGATCATTAAGCAGCTTTGCAACTTTCAGCCCATTATTTCCCACTCTCCTCAGTTCAAGTCTGAGCCCCCAGCTCATTATCCATCTGTACTGTCTATTATCAGATTTATAAATTGATGAGCAGGTAGTATACATCCAAATGCATGTTGAAATCTGGGCAACTGACATTCATTACCTGGTGATAAATAGAAGATTCTCCTCAAGTCGTTTAACACTTTACTGAAAAGAAACATTTCACAGAGAAGTCAATTCAAGCTGTATACAAAATGTATACAAAGTAATGGAAGGGAGACTAACAATTGGGAAGATCTGAAAAGGACTCACATAGAAGGTGGTACAAACTAATAGTGAAGAGTCTATCCAATGACTAGGGAAACTGACCACATTAAAAGTATTTTTCAAATTACACAAAAAATGTCTTCCTGCAACATTTACACTACATATAATATCAAATATTTTTCATCCTCTGTATTCCAGATCAGTAGGGTGGCTTAAAAACATTTGCTGTCATATTCATTTTTAATTCTCTTCCTTTTTCTGGTCCTATTATGGCATCGTACCAAATGCACATTAGGTTAATAGCAAGCCTCACATGCACTACTACATCATGCTTGTTAAAAATAGCAAGAATTGGTACTCTGAAATGAGTTCTAATTCTTTAGTTTTATTATTTTACTACTAATTCTAATAATCCACGGACAAGTAGGTGGCTCAGTGGACTGAGAGTTAGGCCCAGAGATGGGAGGTCCTGGGTTCAAATCTAGTCTCAGACATTTCCTAGCTATGTGAATCTGGGCAAGTCACTTGACCCCCATTGCCTAGCACTTACCACTCTTCTGCCTTGGAACCCATACACAGTATTGATTCTAAGACAGAAGGTGAGGGTTTAAAGAATTGTAATAATCCCATGCATGTATACAACATCTTTTAGTAAGGCTCTCAAGTTATTTACTAGACATTATCTAGTTTACTGTCCCAGTAACCTTGTGAAACTGAAGGGGCAGCAGTCATTGGCTCATTACAGCCCTGTGACTAATATATAATGTGTTACTTTTAATGCTCCTTTTCATAGGAGGAACCCAATTAATATACTTATAATAGAATTGAACCATGTCTGTGTTTATGATCTATAAAACTGGATTGACTGTTATATCAGGATATCTGCTATGAAATTTCACATTACAATAAAAAGATTTCCTCCTCCCACCCCCATCAAAGCTTGTTAGATAATTATAAGCCTCCACCTGTATCATACTTTAATTTTTTTGGTTACATCTGCTTTGAATTAATAAAGGCAAAGAATCAAAATGTTAGGCTGATCGTTGTCATGTTTAACAAGTATCCATTTGCCATTCTGAGGCTCCATTCATCAAAGCCCATGGCTGCTAGTTTAAATTAAACCAAAAGAGTGCAACTTAATATGAAAACTGTTTGTGAAGGTGAGTTCTGTCTGAGTGAGTACTTAATTCTTAGTGGAATGTGGCATTGGTGGAACAGAGCCACAACGACATTTTCTTCTGGATGGGAAGATGGAATTGATTCCATGAACCTGGAGGGCTGAAACATATGGTAATCATGGGTGGTATAATGGCCACATTGGACAAGGGCCGCAGCGTGCCATGTGGCACAGAGATTTTTGTCAATTATCTCATAAGATAGCTGCAATGACACAGTGCTTTTCCTCCAGAGAGGAAATGACTTTGGCAAATGCAATGGTTTATTACCTTATGAAAAAATTGTCTGTGAATGGCATTTCTGGCACCAAGTGCCTACCCAGAATCTCCGATAATCCTTTAACCTGAAGCCTACAAAGATTTGATGAAGCTCCTCAATCACTACCTCCATCACACGTCTAAGCAGGTAATACTATAAATGGACTCTGTAATATAGATGGATGAATCATTTTTTAAGTGCTTTCTATATTCCAGATACTATATGAAGCACTGTGTTTTCGAGGAGTTTACATTATAATGAGGGAAGACAATACATAAAGAGGACCAGGAAAAAGGGAGGGAGGGAGGTGGCCTGGTGTGGAGATGGCTAAAGGGAAGGGAAGGTGAAAAATCTCTTATCAGAACCTAATATCTTAGGGGCATATTCCCAGGATCTAAATGGGAGGAGATGGGATGATCTCTGGAATGGAAATAGCTTGGTGTGGAAACAGGAAGTCCTAATAGTATAAGACTAATTGGTTAAACTTGAGACCTTCATTGAGAAGTTTTATCTAAAGTCCTGTTTTTCACGTAAAATATTGGAGTTTTGGATCTCTGGGAAAGTGTGCTAATATAATTGTACATGTATCAAGCACATTTGATTTTCTCAGTATGCACAAAGTAGACCATGACTTCTCTATAAGTAATAGTCATAGACTATGGGAGGTGGGGGAAAGGGGAGGGAAAGAACATGAATCATGTAACCATGGAAAAATATTCTAAAATAAAAACTAAATAAATAAATAAATAAATGGACTTAAAAAAATAAGTAATAGTCATAGAGAAGGGCAAGTAGATAGTGAGGTGGATAGAGTGTCAGCCCTGGAGTTAGAAGGACTTGAGTTCAAATATGACCTTAGACATTTACTAGCTGTGTGATCGGGCAAGTCACCTAACCCCATTTGCCGCATTTCCTCATCTGTAAAATGAGCTGGAGAAGGAAATGGCAAACCATTCCAGTATCTTTGCCAATAAAACCCCAAAAGGAGTCATAAAGAGTCAGACATAACAGAAAAATGACTAAATAGTCAAATAGTGAGAGTCATCTGAGAGTCAGAGAAGGTAGGTGACTTGCCCATAGTCACATAGCTAGTTATTATCAGAGGTGGAACTTGAAACCAGGTCTTCATGACACCTCAGCCAGAATTCTATCCACTCTCTCACACTTCTTTAAAATCTATTAGCATTTACTCAGTAATACACTGACCTAAGACAAGTCTGAAGGACTTATGACAAAGAATGCTAGTCACCTCCAGAGAAAGAACTATTGGAGTCATATGCTGATCAAAGCATAATATTTTGTACATTAGTTTATTTATGGCTTTATTTGGGGATTTGGGTCTTATGAGTATTCTCTTACAACAATGACCAATATGGAAGTATGCTTTGCATGATAATACACGTATAACCCAGATCAAATTGCTTATCATCTTCTAGAGGGGGAAGGAAGGTAAGGTGGGAGACAATTTGGATCTTATAATTTCAGAAAATGTATGTTAAAAATTGTTATTCCATGTAATTGAGAAAATGAAATATCTTTAAATTAAAAAATACTGTTAGCATCTAAACAAATGCCTATGAAAATAAATGTTCAAGGATGGAAGTAAAATAAACTCTAGAGTTGGAAGTACAATCATTTGTTGCAGGTCTTGCAAAAAAATTTTCATAACTGACAGTTTCTCCTCAATGCCCTCAAAACTGTGTCACTTCTGGCATGAAGCTAGGTCCAGTTTGCTGTCTGCTTTTCCTCTCTTTGTTCTCTTTAATGCTACTTCTACCTTCTCATGAGCACATTTGGATGGTAATGTGAGTCCAAGGATGGTGATCCTTTGTTGGAGAAAAATTATTATAGTGATTTTTTTTCCCATTTGTCAAACTCCTTCCATTTTAATCTTTAGATGTCCTTGGGATGACCTTGGGGAGTTGGATATTTTGCTAGACATTCATTAAGTTAGTTTTACCTTTCACTGCTCTCTATTTTTTGAGAAGATTCTGCTTATAGTCATCCATCATCCTTCTTGTCAATATTTTACAAATGAACATATAGGTATATAGAAATGTATTTTATATATACATGTACACTAAGTATCCGAAGGAGGGGAAAATGCTAAAGGCATGGGGAAAAATTCTCAGACTTTATTAATATGGAAAAAATTGACCAAAATAATATACATAACTACCAATCTAGATCTCTGTTTTCTCATCTACACAAAACCCTTATGAGAGTAATCTTTGCGTGAATTAAACATCCAGGATATATTAGTAAGGAACAAGCAGACTTTTGCAAGTGATATTCACCAGTAGACTGCATATTTATCATTTCATGACTAACTGAAAGATGTAGAAAATACAAGATTCTATTGTGCTTATTGTTTGTTGATTATGAAAAAGCATTTGATTTATTAGAACAAAATGCTGCCTTACAGAATATTTTACAAGGTGCCTCTCATCAGTACATCAAAAGCATTTAATATTCCTTGAAAAATAACACGACAGAAATAAATCTGTTCAATGATCATAAATATCAGATGAGTCTAATCGGGAGATGTATGCTAATGAAAGATGTTTCCGACAAGAGCTTTTGCCATTTTGCTGTAGGAGATCCAGTACAGAATTCGACTTAAAGAGAGAGTGTCTGTAAATGGTGAAGTCCTCAAAAAGCTTGTTTGTAGGTAACATACTGATTGCATCAAGCCCTGGAAAAGGTCTGTGATCACTAAAAGGGGTTTGGACTGACCACCCACATAGGAAAGACCAAATAGATGAAGAATATTTAAAATCCAGAGAAAGACAAAGTAGATGAAGATTATCTAAAATCTACACTTCCTAGCTGTGTGACCCTGGGCAAGTCACTTGACCCCCATTGCCTAGCCCTGTAACAAATAAAACTAATATAGAATATATATAAAAGATATTAAGGTTTTTTTTAATTAAAAAAAATAAAATCTAGTTTACTATATTCAATAGGATAGACATCTTATAGAGCTTATACCCACATACATTAACAATTTATTCTCATGTGTACACATGTGTTCATGTATGTGTGGATATATATGTATTAGAGACAGACAATAAGTAAGGCCCAACCCTGAACAGGAGGAGGAGAATAAGACAGATTATCTTCAGGAGATTACAAACCTCATTTAGTAACTTCAAGCTTCCCATGAAAATACAGGTCCTTTTTAATATCAATATTCTATCAGTGTTGCCAGAGCAGCAAAACATAGAATATAACAGTCTCCAAAGCATTAAAAATGAAGAAGCAGGGGGCAGCTGGGTGGCTCAGTGGATTGAGACCCAGGCCTTGAGACGGGAGGTCCTAGGTTCAAATCTGGCCTCAGATACTTCCTAGCTGTGTGACCCTGGGCAAGTCACTTAACCCCATTGCCTAGCCCTTCCCACTTCTGCCTTGGAACCAATACATGGTATTGACTCCAAGACCGAAGGCAAAGGTTTAAATCAGTGATTCCCAAAGTGGGTGCCGCTGCCCCCTAGTGGGTGCTGCAGTGATCCAGGAGAGCAGTGATGGCCACAGGTGCATTTATCTTTCCTATTAATTGCTATTAAAATTTTTAAAAATTAATTTCCAGGGGCACCAAGTAATATTTTTTTCTGAAAAGGGGGCGGTAGGCCAAAAAAGTTTGGGAAACACTGGGTCATATAAACAAACAAACAAACAAACAAACAAACGAATGAATGAATAAATGGACAAGCAAACAACTAAATAAATAAGTGAATGAATGAATGAATGAATGAATAAAGGTGAAGAAATAGAGGACAGTAGAGAGGTACATGGTGGTTATGAATAGGTCACAACTAAGCAATGAGGAACCATTCCTTAAAATAAGCCCTCTCTGCCCTGCCCCATACCACCCCACAGAGAAGATGGGTGTGCCTGCTTATGCTTTCCCCCCACTTTGGAGCATGGCTAGGTATCCTCTGACTGTTTCCTGTTGGCTTACTGTGCAGTGATGAAAAGGTTTTTAATTGGCTGCTGAGTTGGAACTAAGTGTGCATACAAAAGGTCTGTGCAGACAGTCTCTCACTTTCTTCCCTGGCTGCCTTTGAATTGAGAACTGCAGTGAGCTGCCAAGCAGAGGAGGGGCTACCATGTGTCTGTGAATGCATGGTGTCTCCGTTTCTTCTGTCTCGGCTGGGTCCGTTCTTGCCTGCTCTTGGGTGAATGGGTATCTGGAGATGTAACAGACCAGGTTAAGACCTTGTAAGCTTCAAAAGGTTGGGAGAGCTCTCAGACAGATTCATCAACTGGAGTCACTAGCAGAGTGTGCTGGTAACTAGAGCAGCCCAGTGTGGTGAGGAGGCAGCCAGCTAGAGAGAGACCTGCTAGACCCAGAGCAGGAAAGTACCAGCCCCGCTGAGCAAAGGGCCCACTTGCCCATCAGTTATGCCCCACCCGGAAGTGTGGACTCCACACAGAGAGAGGATTCCCAAGGTCTCAAGCTGAACTCCCGAATTCAGATACAGAAAATGGGGAAGGAAGGAATGTTTTCTAGCAACGCTTTCAATTTTGAGTCCTCTCTCCCCAGAGACCAAGCACATGGGTAGAGGGGGAGAATTAGGCTTAGAAGTGTTGTGGCACTTCAGTCCTCAATATACTTTCTCTGTAAATAGTCCTCTGTAAAAGGTGATGGAGGGGCAGCTGGGTAGCTCAGTGGATTAAGAGCCAGGCCTAGAGACGGGAGGTCCTAGGTTCAAGTCTGGCCTCAGACACTTCCCAGCTGTGTGACCCTGGGCAAGTCACTTGAACGTGGATCAGAAAATGCCAGAAAATAATTATTAAAATTGTATCTACATGGAATTTGGAAAAATATAAAAATTAAAACATGCATTATCCCCAAAAAGCTAATTGATATTCATTGATATTGGGAAGATGTTAACTGGTTAAATTATATTGAAGGAACATAGTATATATAAAGCATAGGCATGAAGCAGAAGGTAATATGTAGTAGAAAGAGCGGTGATATTGTATTCAGGAGAGACCAGAGTTTAACCTAATTCTGGCACTTTTTAACTGGATCATCATGGGCCAGTAGCTGTACTTCTCTGAGTTTGAGTTTCCTCATCTGTACAATAGGGATAAGGATATCTATTGTAGCTTCCTCGTAGGATATTGTGACAAGTAAATAAGATTCGATAGAAAAAACTTTGTGAATCAAAGTACTCAGTAGATGTCAGCATGATCAAGTGTCTATGTGTATGTATGTGTATGTATATATTCACATGTATACATATTTGATAATGGCTGGCATATATACATACATGTAGAAATAACCCAGTGATCACTCATGTACTAAAAACAATTAGGGAATAGGTCAGGAAATTAATGAAATTATCATTTGCTTGTTTTGAAAGCAAAGGCATCAGAACAAAAATGTGCTTCCTGAAAATGCTGTTCTCTTTAAAGTAGTTACCTTAAAAAGCTATACAGTTGTTTCAGTTATGCTGCCATTGCCTGAAAGCTTTTTGGAACGCTTCTCTCCGAAATGCCTTGAGTCACTTTTCAAGTTACACAAGAAAATCTGTCTCCTTTCTCCATATCATACATTCTTTTAAACTAAAAACAGCATTACCCAGCTTGATCACCAAACTTATTCATTAGACTTATTTAAATGACTTTTGACTGTTTCCAAAAATAAAACCCACCCTCAATGGATGAAAATGTGTTACCACTGAGAATATTCAATAGAATGTACTGCAGTATCTGAAGAAAATTCCAAGATAAAAGTTCTCCATATGTGTTATTTGTTTTTTTAAACCCTTACTTTCTTTCCTAGTAATAACTCCAAGACAGAAAGGCAAGGGTTAGGCAAATGGGATTAAGTGACTTGCCCAAGGTCACACAAATGGGAAGTGTATGAGGCCGGATTTAAATTCACATTTTCTGAACTCCAGGCCTGACTCTCTATCCATTATAGCATCTAGCTGCTCCCCCGTCTTTTTTAGCTATGTTTTATACAGTAGAAACATCATTGCAATACATTTATGCCTTCTAATAATGACTATTTTTAAGTAGATAAATTTTATTTGATGTAAAAATAATTCTGGTATGCTTGTTTGGAAAAAAGTCACATAAAATATAACTTCATATAATACTGTACCAATTATGAAATATAGATAAAAGCAAAAAGTAGATGAAGTTATCACAAAAACAATTTGGATGTGAACTTGGTCTCAAAGGATAGACAAGATATGAATGGGCAGAGAGGAAAAAAGAGGTCATTTCCAGTGGGGATTACATGATTTGCTGTTGTATGAATGTGAAGAGAATGAATATAATGTACAAGGAGATCAGCATAACTGGAACATGGAGTTCTTATTAGAGAGTAAAGGGAAATAACATTGAATAGGTTTAGTAAGGGGGAAGGGAAGAGAAGACAAGTATAACAGATGATTTTGGAAACAGGACAGAAAAGTTTAGATTTGACAGAGAGGTAATGATATCGATTACACAAGTAAGAGTTTATTACGTAAGGTGTGACTATAAATTAATGCCATTGACTTTTTTTTTTTATTTTTTTTATTTTTTTTTTTTAAAAACCCTTACCTTCTGTCTTGGAGTCAATACTGTGTATTGACTCCAAGGCAGAAGAGTGGTAAGGGTGGGCAATGGGGGTCAAGTGACTTGCCCAGGGTCACACAGCTGGGAAGTGTCTGAGGCCAGATTTGAACCTAGGACCTCCCGTCTCTAGGCCTAGCTCTCAATCCACTGAGCCACCCAGCTGCCCCAATGCCATTGACTTTTGCAGCATGCTTATTAATTTGTCAGTACCATGACAAAAATCATATTTAGGAAAGATTTATTTGGCATCCATAAGCAGGACAGATCGAGATGAGAAATGATGAAAAGCAGAAGGAAAATTTAGGAGGCAGTAATATTCTTTGAGAGGTGAGGGCTTAGAATATCTGGGTAGAAACAGGAATAGAAAGGGAGAGATGAATCTGAGGGACACCGGAAAGAAAGAATCAACTGAATCGGGTAAGTGATAAATTGTAAAGGAGAGAAATCCGTATATGATAAATTCAGGGCTATGAATATATGAAAAAACAAACTAAATGAACATAGAATAGTATACCTGTCAGATCTATGGGAAAGGAAGGAATTTAAGGCCAAGCAGAAGACAGAGAATACTACAAAAAGTAAAATGAATAATTTTGATTATATGAATATATGAGAATAGTAATTGAGAAGCAGGGAATGGGAAGCAAAATTAAGCTTCATAGAGGAGGATGTCATTGGTTTGGATGTATGCTAAGATAGAAATAACAATGAAACATCCAAGTGGAAATGACCATCCAAGTGGTAATTCAGAATGATACTAAATTTCAATTATTGTGAGAACTTAAAAGGTAAAATGGAAACTTGGTGTCCTAGTATCAACCTCTCTTAAGAGAAGAAAGTTAGAAGAGGGAAGCAACTGCCTTTGAGACCTTGTCCCAAATTAGTGGCTTTCAATACAATTTTCCCGATTGTCAATACCAACAGCTCTCCGACCCCTGTTTTGGTCAACTTAACACCAGATCAACTGGTACTTCTCTTGTCCTATGGTTAGCAATCTCCCTCCTGCTATTTCCCTCATTCCTGTGATTCAGTTTCAATCCACTGAGGCAGACAACTCCCCCTTTTCCCTGGATGCATATGACCTCTTCAGTATTTAGTTCCTATTTTCATCTGCTTAATTCTTTCATAGTATTCTTTTGTTGAAAAACTCATTATTAACTCTAGGTCTTTTCCTTTTGCATTCTTTCCATCTTCTTTTCCTTATTAAAACCTGGCCTTCTCTAAAAACTAAAAATAAAACAAACAAACAAAAAACTCATTTCTGGCCACTTCCAATAAGAGTTGTCTCTTTCCTCATGCCCCCAACACAACAGCCCAAATGGAAGAATTAGCATAATACTTGATTCCCACTGTTACTTCCAGTTCTTTCCTCTACCACCAGAACTCAGCGACTTTTTCTCTATTTAGACTTACTCCATCAGTCCAGAGCAAGGTTCTTAACCTTTTCTGCGTGTATATCAATGGACCCCTTTGGTCCAGTCTGACAAAGCTTTGGACCTCTTTTCAGAAAAGTTATTAAATACATAAAATATAGAAGACTACAAAAGAAGCCAATTACAATGAAATATAGTTAATTTTTTAAACTTCATAGATCCCAAGTTAAGAACATCTATCCAAAGCTGAATTGCTGTCATCTACTGGCCTCCAAATCACTCTCCCTCTTTCTCACAGTCTTGCTTTTCTCTAGCAAGTCCTGACTTTATCACTGGGGAATTAGATATTTATGCTGCTGAATCTTCAAATACCTTGGGCTCCCAGTTTACTAACTTTGACTCCCATAACCTATATCTTTAATCTTCCAATCACACCCAGGGATGGGGTGGGGGAGGAGGTTTCCATCACACAGAACTGTTCTACCTCCATGTTCTCAAACTCTGAAATCCCCCTCTCTGATCATATTCTCCTGTTTTCAGATTTCCTCTCTATCCTTCCCTATACAGATATTCTTCATCACTATAAACCTATTTTTCATGCTTTCTCTCCATTTCTCCCTATTCTTTTAGTCCATTCTGGCTCCACTTTCTTCCCTGCAAAGTTCTGAACCTGTAATTTACCAGTTATCCCACTTAAAACCTCAGAATTTGAGAGAAGGAAAGTACCTTGCCAATCACCTGGTTCAATCCATATATGAAAGAGATCTCTAACATATTGTCAAATGGCCATCTGCCTCCAAAGAAGGTGAACTTGCCACATTTTGAGGCAAGGAATTCCATTTTGGGGCACAAAGCTTTAATTATTAGGTAGTTTTTCCTGACATTCAGCCCAAATTGGCCTCCTTGCAACTTCCACCCACTGCTCTAAGGTTCTGTTCACTAGGACCAAGCAGAAAAAGTCTAATTCTTCCTCCAGATGACAGCCTTTCATATACTTGACAGCTACTGTGCCCTCCACTCCACACCCCCAATGTCTTCTTTGCTCCAGGATAAATATGCCCAGCTCCTTAAACAGTGCTCAAAGTCATGAGCTAAATCTAATCCCTCCTCCATATGTCAGCTCTTCAAATACATAGCTATCATGGCTCCTCTGAGCCTTCTCTTCTTCAGACTTACTATCTCTAGTTTCTTTAATCCATCTTCATATTACATGAACCTGAGGCTCTTCAGTCATCCCAGCTGACTTTCTCTGGATACTTTCTAAATTATCAATGTGTCTCCTAAAATGTGATGCCCAGAATTGGACACAATATTCAAGATGTAGTCTGACTATGGCAAGCTATAGAGTGGCTATAACTTCCTTATTCCTTGAACCTATGCCTCTCTTAATGCAGCCCAATATTACATGAGCCATTTAAGATGAGTCTTTTTTTTTAAACTCTTACCTTCTGTTTTAGAATTGATGCTAAGTGTCAGTTCCAAGGGAGAAGAGTAGTAAAGGCTAGCAATTTGGGGTTAAGTAACTTGCTCAGCTAGGGCAATTGGAGTTAAGTGACTAGCCCTCACAGTTAAGAAGTGTCTGAGACCAAATTTGAACCCAGAACCAGGTTCCAGGCCTGGCTCTCTATCCACTGAGCTACCTACCTGCCCCTTGAGCTGAGTTTTAAAGGTAACCAAAAATTCTACAGGAATGAGGTGAGGAGGGAAAGCTTTAGGGGGATGGAGGCACAGTTATTGCAATGACATAGTAATTAGAGATGGAGCGTCACGTGTGAGGAACAGCAAGTAAGCCAGTACGGCTAGACTATAGGACATGTGGTGGGGAGTCATATGTTAAAAGACTGGAAGGTAGGAAGGGATCAGGTTTTGAACAGCTTTAAATGCCAGAGGGGTTTATATTTGATCCTAGAGGAAATAGGGTAATTGTAATCTAACCATACCTTCTCCATCTGATTCTTATAAAGTAAACCAAGTATAAGATTTCACCTCTATCCTTAATGAATTTCATTTTATCAGTCCAAAGCTCTCAGGAAATATCTTTTTGGATCCTGCCATCGTCATCCAATACATTAGTGATCTCGCCAAGCATTGTATCATTTGCAGATTTAATGAGCATACTATGTATGATTTTATCTAAGGTATAAATAAAATGTTAACTAATGAAAAGTTGATCCCTTGGGTACTCCACTGGAGACCACCTCTCATAATGACATTGAACCATTAACTACTAACTCTTTGAGTCCTGCAATTTATCCATTTTCAAGTCCATCTAACTGTATTATCTTTTATTCCAGCTCCCCATCTCACACACACATAAATAGTACAAGATACTTTATCAAATGCTTTACTAAAATCTAGGTGAATCACATCCACCGAGTTCGCTGAATCTGCTAGTTTAGTAGCCTCATAAAAAAAATAAAGGAAATACATTTAATCTGTCATGGTCTTATCCTCATGAAGTAGTGGTAGCTCTTTGTAATCCACTTCCTTTTCTACGCATCCTCCAACCATCTCCTAAATGACACATTCCAGAAGCTTCCCAGTAATTGAAGTCAAGTTCTTTTGCTCAGTTTGCAGACTCTGTCCTCTCCCCTTTTTTGAGAATCGGAAAACCATTTACCTTTCTCTAATCTTGAAGGACAAGTGTTATGGATCTTTCAAATATTACTGAAATTGGCTCCACAACTCCTGTCATTTTCTAGTATCTAAGGGTGCACTCTACTGTAGTTGATCTGGTCCATGTGACTTGAATTCATCAAATCCCCGATAAATGCAAATGAGAAAAGACCCTTTCAGAATAGCTTCATAAAGAGATTGTATGGACTCAATTTAAAGGCAGTGTGGTGATTTGGAAAGAGAGCTTAGAGTCAGAAGACCTGAATGGACATTCACTTGCCATGTAACTCTAGACAGGTTCCTTAACCTCACCATTTGCCATCATCTTCAAAGGGAAGGTAATACTATTTTCCTTACTGATTTGTAGGATTGCTATGAAGAAGGCATTTTGTAAACTAAAGTACTGTACACATGTGTATTATCATAATATACAAAATGTTGTTTCAAAGTAATGAGATTGGTTTTTAAAAGTCGCATATTAAAATAATTCTTCTAACTTTATTTTTAAAAGTTTAAGTTCAGGGTAGTTAGGTAGCTTACTGAATAGAGAGCCAGGCCTAGAGATAGGAGGTTCAAATCTGGACTCAGACACTTCCTAGCTATGTGACCCTGGGCAAGTCACTAACTTCAAATGCCTTGCCCTAACTACTCTTCTGCCTTGGAACCAACACTCTATTGATTCTAAGACAGAAGGTAAGAATTTTAGGAAAAAGTTTTTAAAAATGTATGTGTGGATGGATGGATGTGCATGTATATAAAGAAACTCCAATATTAAAGATCAAAAGCTATTGCCCCAGGAGTCAGTAGTCCTCAAGCAAAAAACATGTTAATACCATAAATAATACAAATCAGGTACATTTACATAGCATTTTACATAGGTACCTGTGGCGTGATGGTTATTGTGATGAACTGGTTAACAAGCTGACTGGGCTCTCTTCTTCCCTTTAATCCCTCCCCTCTGAGGTGGCTTTTTCTCTCAAACCAAGCCTGAGAAGGTGGTTAGCCAGCTCAGCCAATCACAATAGCCACTATTACTGACTCACTGTCTGGAGGAGCCCTACTTTTAAATATTCTCTTGTCCTGAAGAAGTTGTAAAAATTAATCAACAACTCTCTTCTATAGCTCTGAGCCCCCAGCTAGAGATAACACTCTGGCAAAACACTGCATTTTAAAATCTCTTTCTTTTCCTCCTAGGATACACTCACTAATTTTCTCTTTTTACTTACACTCAAACAACAGTAAGATAGACTAACAATGTAAGTTATTAGTATGTTTTATCCTGGTTGCCAGTTTAAAAGATAAAATAAACATTTAAACAAAGAAAGGTAAACACATTTTAAAGAAAATCTCTTTCTCTAGAGAGAAGAAATATCAGGATAGCCCTAGAAGGAAAGGCCTAAGGAGAGACAGGAATAAAAATCACTGCTTTGAATCTGCTTGGGTGGAAGGGGAGGGTCTAATCAGTCATTATCATTGGCTGCAACATGCAATATGCACAATCCAACTGCATTGTCTTGGTCCTGATGTGCAGTGCTGATTATTTCATGGTGGCTGTTCTTTTTGGCTTCCCTTCTCCAGATTCCTTCATATCCTTTCTACTTCTCTTCTTCCCATAGTCCCATAGGATTGGAGAGGCTAGCTAATCAGTCAAAATCAGACTTTACTAATTCCTAGCTCAAGGCAAAACTCAAGTATCAGAAAAGAGGAATACTAGGGGACTTCTGCTCAAACCCACCAGGCATCTACCTTAAATGTCCTGATCTCCTTGGTGATGCCTGAAGAAAGTATGGCCAGAAATACATTTTACATATATTATCTCACTTGATCCTTACATCACATAGGTACTATTATTATTTCCATTTACCAAGGTTAGTCTCTCTGACTTAACAATGGCCATACAATATCATGGGCAGAATTCCAGACTATAAGCTCAGCATGCTATCTACTTTATTGCATGGCTCTTTAAAACCTGAAAATAAAGAATGAGAACTAGGGATAAGGTGCTTCTCTGGTTATGCCAGGAATCAAGTGATTCTTTCTTTGTCTTGAACATAGTATGCACTTAATGAATGTTTATTGAATTTGTGGCAGGCAGCTTGGAACAATGAAATCTCAGAGTTAGAATCAGAACAGACTATAGCAAAAAGCTACCATTTACTCCTTATATAACTTGAAACAAGTCAGTTAACCTCTCTGAACTTAGTTTCTTTATCCATAAAAGGGAGCTAAATTAGATGACCTTCAGAGTCCTCACCAGTTCAGCATCTATCCAACTTCCAGAGGTTTCTCAAAAGTAAACAAAATGCCAATCTCTGTAACCATAGTTCCTTGTTGATTTTGCCTGGTGAACTTAGAAATGGCCATTCGAGTCAGCTATCATCACAAAAGCTGCCCATTCACTTGCTGATACTTGAATGTTTTACAAGAAACAGAGGATCAGCTGAGCTGTGGTACATGTAATTGAGTGTGGCAGAAGGCAGAAATTTTGTCAGTAGGTATTAGGGGGAGCTAGATATGTTCAACAACTATACTACTCCCGGATCCTTGGAAAAAGACACAAAGCAAGACTTGGGAGATGTAGAAATCAACTGCCTGCATCTGGTCTAGGAGAAAGGAATTCGTTACAATTGGCTTGATTTGGGTAATAATCTAAAAGCCCTTTTGTAAATAATTTCTTGTAGGATGAAGCCTGCCCACATTATTGGAAAGTAATGATAATTAGTCAAAACGAAACACTACTGGACACAATCAGTTTTTTATTTTTGTAGACAGATACTTTTTATTCTTTTTCTTTTTTATCAGTCACATTTGATAAATTTCCACATAAGTTTTCCTAAGTATATGATCAAACTTTATCTCCCTCTCTCCCTACCCTTGCCCCTCCTAGTACTGGCAGGCAATTCAATCTGGGTTATATATGTATTATCATGTAAAACATATTTCTATATTGCTCATTTTTTTAAGGGAGTAATCTTATAAAATCAAAACCCCCAAAGCTAAACCCAAATAAACAATTGAAAAATCATATGCGTTTATCTGCATTCTGATTCTAACAGTTCTTTCTCTGAAGATGGATAGCATTCTTTGTCATAAGTCCTTCAGAACTGGACATGATCAGTTTTAAAGGGTTATGTCCCTTTAAAATATTAGATGACGTGGGAGGTTCTGGGTTCAAATGAAGCCTCAGACACTTCCTAGCTGAGTGCTCCTTGGCAAGTCACTTAACCCCCATTGCTTAGCCCTTACCACTCTTCTGTCTAGGAACCAATTACACAATACTGATTCTAAGATGGAAGGTAAGGAGTTTAAAAAAAATAGATAACTACTACTATCACTGTCTACTTTTTATGGGGTTAATTTAAATTGTATAGACATCCCTGCCCCCCACCCCAGCTTTTTATTAGTTATAGTATTTGGGGAATGGCTTGTTATAAGCAAACATGATAATCAGAGCAAAGCTATTGCCTCAGAAGACATGCAAATAGCCTTAATATATCACCTACTGTGGGCCAAGGATCTCTGCGGGTAGGGAGCTGTCTAAAATGTATTACAAAAGATCTAAGAATCCACATTGTAATTTTGACCTATATTTAGTTCCAACAAAATATGCATGTCATTGCAACAAATAAACAAACTGTACTTTTGTACAAAAGGTATTTTTGTAGATAGGATCGATACTATATATCACTAATATATGTATTGAGTTTTTTCCTATTATTGCTTGTGTGATTCTGGTCAAGCCCCCTAATCCCTTTGGTCTCAGTTTCTCTATCTGAAGTCAATTAACAAACATTTAAAAGCATTTATTATGTAAGAGTAAACAAGGAAAAGCAAAAGTAGTCCCTGCCCTCAAAAAGTTCACATTTTAATGGGAGAGAAACATGAAAATAATTATTTACAAGCAAGACATATACAAAGCAAATTGGAGGTAATCTCAGAGGGAAAGCACTAGCCTTAAGGGGGCCTAGGAAAGTATTTTCAAAAGGTGGGACTTGCAGGAAAACAGGGATTACAGGAGGCAGAAATACGAAGGAAGAGTTTTCAAATAGAGGAAAGGAGGTAAAAATGCAGAAAATGCAGGCCTACAAGACAGGAGGTCCTGGGTTCAAATGTGGCTTCCTACCTGTGTGACCCTGGGCAAGTCACCTAACCCCAATTGCCTAGCCCTTACCACTCTTTTTGTCTTGGAACCAATACTTAGTATCAATTGTAAGGGCATCATGGATAGTTCTAAAGGATCAGAGGACCTTATTAGCTTAGGCAGGTGTATAATATTCATTCATTTATTCATGAAATATTTATTAAGTGCCTACTATATGCTTGAAAGGAATAGTATTTGGGAAAGAAGGGAGAGGACCAAGTACAAAGATAAATCAATACCAAAAAATACATAGGAAGACCTGAGTTCAAACCTGGCTTCAGATAATAGCTGTCTGACCCTAAGCAAGTCACTTAGCTCCATTTGCCTCAGTTTCCTTATCCGCAAAAATGAGCTGGAGGAGGGTTCCGGGTTAAGATGGCGGCAGAGTAAGAAGCAGCTCTTAACCTCTCCTGAGCAAAACACACAAAACTCCTCAAGGGGACATAAAAACAAGTCCAGACGAACGGAGGAACCCCCACAACAGGGCACAGCATGGAAGGTACGTGGAATCGAGGCATTTCCAAGCTATAAAGGGGTGAAACAGCCCTCACGAAATCGCAGGCTGAGCAACCACCCCACCCCCACCCCCTCCACACACATCTATAGCTCCGAAGCCAGCTAAAAAGAAATAGAGCAAGTTTGGGGCACCCATCGAGTCATCAGCAGCTCCGGGACCTGTTCCTGAGAGCAGCAAGACTTAGGACCCCTTTAAGCCAAAAAACGCAGGCGAAATCTGAACATGGGAGCAGGACTCAGGACGCAGGGCGCAGAGCGCAAGCTGAGCAGAGCGCAGGCACTGTGGTGGCGTGGGTGGAGGCAGACACAGCCAGGAACTAAAGCCTAAGTGGGGAACCAGTGTGGACGGGTATACGACTGTGGAAGCAGCACCCTGAGACTTGTAAAGAAACCTCCTGCAGAGGATCAAGCAAGGGGGCCCACCAGGGGGCTTGACCTTGGAAAAAACCAGAACTCAGACCTCAGGAGCCAATAGATCGCGGACAGACACTGAGCGCGAGGATAAATCTGAGAAGCTGCTGGGCTAACGATGGCTACTCAGTCTCAGGAAGTTCAGAAGAGAAAGAATAATAACAAGAAAAAGAAGTCTTTAACACTCGACAGCTTTTACACAGAGAAAATCCAGACAACCGAGCAAACAGAGGAGGAGAACAAACAAGCATCCGGACCCTCCTCAAATAAGGAAAACTCCTCACAAGCTATGGAAGAGTTCAAAACTGAGATTTTGAGGAAAATGGAAGAGATCTGGCAAGAAAATAACAGTTTAAAAGGTAGAATCTTGCAATTGGAAAGTGAGGCTCAGAAATCAAATGAACTGATAAGCAAATTGAACACCAGAAATGACCAGATTGAAAAGGAAAACCAAAAGATTATAGCCGAAAACCAGTCCCTAAAGGCTAGAATCAAGCAATTAGAAGCTAATGATCTCTCAAGACAACAAGAACAAATAAAACAAAGTCAAAAGACTGAAAAAATAGAAGGAAACATGAAATATCTCAATGAGAGAGTGACAGACCAAGAAAACCGGTCTAGAAGAGACAACTTGAGAATAATTGGTCTTCCAGAAAAACCAGAAATTAATAGAAACCTGGACTCCGTACTAAAAGAAATTATTCAGCAAAATTGCCCTGAAGTCCTACAACAAGAGGGCAATATAGACATCGAAAGGATTCATAGAATACCCACTACATTCGATCCAGAGAAGAAAACAGTTAGAAATATTATTGCCAAATTCAAAAGCTTTCAAGCAAAAGAAAAAATCTTACAAGAAGCCAGAAAGAGACAATTCAAATATCAAGGAGCACCAATCAGGATCACACAGGATCTGGCAGCCTCCACGCTAAAAGACCGTAAGGCTTGGAATACAATATTCAGAAAGGCAAGAGAGCTGGGCCTGCAACCACAGATCAACTACCCATCAAAATTGACTATATATTTCCAGGGGAAAGTATGGGCATTCAACAAAATTGAAGAATTCCAGGTATTTGCACAGAAAAGACCAGGGCTAAATGGAAAGTTTGATATCCAACCACAAAAACCGAGAGAAACCTGAAAAGGTAAATAAGATACAGAGGGGAAAGAAAGAAAACTTATAATTTTTAAATTTGCCTTTTTAAGGGCCTCAGTGAGATCTAATTATCTGTATTCCTATGTAGAGAATTGTTATGTTTAATTCTCTGTAGTGAACTCTATTCACTATTATAATATTCACTATTATAGTAATCAGAAGAATAATTCACAGGGTGAGGGTGGAACACTAAATAATCTAAGATGGCATGGGGGATGGGAAAGAGGGGGTGAATAGCAGGGGACACCAAGAGAAACTTGAGTGAATAAGAAAATAGAATATTCTATTACACACAAAGAGGGCATGGGAGGGAGAGGGGACAAATACTATTATAAGAAGGAGAGGAAGAGAGCATAAAGAGGTAATAATCAAACCTTACTCTCAGTGTAATCAACCCGGAGAGGGAAGAGTAGCTATACTATCCATTGGGAAATAAAACTCTTATCTAACCCTTCTGAGA
>NC_058133.1:176898973-176915246 GCF_016433145.1 Gracilinanus agilis
CATCGGCCATGGGTGGGGGGGGTGCGGGGGGGGGGTTGAAGGGGAAAGGTGGAGCATGAATCATGTAAACATGTTAAAAATGAATATTAATAAATGTTAAAAAAAGTCTAGAGACATCATAAAAGAAATTTTCATAGAAAAATGTACTGATATTCATGAGGAAAAGAATAAAATTGAAATTAAAAAAAAATGAGCTGGAGGAGGAAGTGGTAAATAGCTCCAGTATTTTTGCCAAGAAAATACCAAATGAGGTCATGAATAACTGGACACTACTGAAAAAAAAGAATAAATCCAAGGAAAGAGGGCAGTAGCAACTGGGAACGTTAGAATAAGTCTCACATGAAAGTGAATAGTCTTGCAGAAAGCTAGGGATTTTAAGAAGTGGAAGAATAGGAGGACAAGGAACGGCCTCATGCATTACTAGTTTATGAATGTAATTTTTAGATGCTATTGTGATTGGCAATAGACAAATTAAATTAAATGCAGGAAACAAAAAATCAGAGAAATATGAGTTATAGATTTGACAAGGTAAATTTGGTTGGAGGTGAGTGTATGGCTCCTTAAGTTAAAGTACTAAATGTAAATTAAGAAAGAAAAGACAGTGTTCAAAGACCACAGGTGTTTCCTTTTGTAAGTCTGTTGTCTGAAATTCGGGATGTATTTTCCTATAGAAATAATGTTATAAATGATGATTGAGTTCTTCTAACCCATAGAAACCCATGTAACCCATAGATTGGTTCAGTTCATTTGCAATGCAAAATACAAGAAAATAATACTGTTGAAAAACTGGTAGATAAAATAAAATCCAACAATGGCTTATTTATTGTGAATCTAGATACTAATAGAATTATGTGGATGCCCTCCATCCCTGAGAAGTTTTTGTAACAAGAGAGAGACTGGGATATTCAAAGGTCCCATTAAGATAACTCCGGCTGGAACATTTCCTTCCCCTTGGATCTACAATTCTCATTACCATGGGGAAAATGAGTTGAGAAACTCTTCTTGCTAGAAGTATTTCATATAAGCTCCTTTCCTCTCTACCAAAATAAAGACTGACAGGGAGCAGGGAAAGCTAATTCAAGTGCCTTCCCACAAAGTTAACATACCAGAATGGCAAAAGAAACATTTCTTTTCTTTTGTCCTGAGACAGGTGTGAAGGAATCAGAAGGATTGATACAGGCCCCTCCTTCTATGAACTTTCAAGGAACTAATCAATCAATCAACCATTCATTCAGTTAATTCATCCAGCAATCATTTTTAAAGTACCAGCTATGCAAAAAGTGCAGTACTTTTCCTACAGAAGACATGAAGATAATTAATATTTCAACATTTATATTTCAATGGTTTAATGAATTCTTCAATATGGTTATTTCCTTGAAGGGTGCTGATTTATTCACACCTTTCCAATCTGGGACTCTAATCTATGTTTTTATTTAAATTCTTACCAAGCATCCACCAAATGTGCTGGTGACCATTCCTCTATCTTTTGATATTTTGTGGACACCAATGAAAAAAGAGGGTGATCTATCGGTTATCCTAGCTACACCCAGGGGACCCCAACCTATTTCCTTTTCTTGTTAATCTTAACTCCAGTGTCATCTTTTACATGACTCATATAATTCTTCATTGATAATACACTGCAGCCTACTCACACCCACCATGATCTTTGATAATGCCCTTTAGGTGGCTCATAATCTAATTGGGGAGATAAAATGCAAAAAAAATTACCAAGTTATATACAGGATACAAAGGAAATAATCAACAGAGGGAAATTATTAGAATTAAGAGAGAAGGCTGAACTTATGCTGATTATGATTCAGTGAATGAATACATGGAAGAGTTTGTAAAATTTTTGATGAGCATCTGAAGAGAATGAATCCCAACAGTCCCTCCATTACATTTGACATCAGTTTGATTTCATTGATGATTTGGTAGATCTTAGTTGCCTTGTGTACTGAGCAGATACTCAAATATCCCAGCCCTATAACAAAGACTAGGGCAAAGAGATAGATATCTATATGCTTCTCCCCTGGCAGGTATAAGAAGCTGGCAAATAATCCAAGTGGCAGCTTTGGAGAGAGAGAGACAGACAGACAGACAGACAGACAGACAGAGAGAGACAGAGAGAGACAGAGAGAGAGAGAGAGAGAGACAGAGAGACAGAGAGACAGAGAGACAGAGAGACAGAGAGACAGAGAGAGAGAGAGAGAGAGAGACAGAGACAGAGACAGAGAGACAGAGAGAGACAGAGAGAGAGAGAGAGAGACAGAGAGAGAGAGAGAGAGAGAGAGAGAAGAGAGGAGAGAGGAGAGAGATATTAGGAAAGGCTTTCTATCAAAGGTGAAATTTTAACTGGGACTTGAAGGAATTCAGGGCATCCAGGATGCAGAGATGAAGAGAGAGAGCATTCTAGGCATGGGAGGCAGCCAGAGAAATAGCCTGGAACAAAGAGATGGAGTATTATGTTCATAGAACACCAAAGAGGCCAGGGGCACTGGATTGAAAAGCATGTGGAGGACAGTAAGGTATAAGAATACTGGAAAAGCAGAGGGAACTAAGGTTACGAAGGCATTTGACTGTCAAACAGATGGTGTTATATTTGATCCTGGAGCAAGTGGAGTTTATTGAGTAGGGGGCACTGTGATCAAGACCCACACTTTTGGATGATGGACTGAAGTGAGGAGAGATTTCTGATGGGCAGACCAACCAGCAGGCTATTTCAACAGTCTAGGCATAAGAAGATGAGGGCCTGCACCAAAGTGGTAGCAGTATCAAAGAAGAGAAGGGGTCATATGTGAGATGTTACAAAAGAAAACTATAGATCGTGGCAATGGGTGACATAGGGAAGTAGAGAGAGTGAGCAGTTGAAGATGACACCTAGATTGTGAGGCTAGTGGACTAAGAGGATGGTGGTGCCCTTGATAGTGAAAGGGAAGTTTGGAAAGGGGGAGGGTCAAAGAGACAATAAACAAAACTCTCACTATTGCATCTTTCTAAATTTTGATATACGTGTGGGAGATGCTTTGTTGGAGGAAGGCCTTTAGGGCATTTTGCTTCAGTCAGTCAAAACTTCTAACATTCAACAAAGAATAAGCACTGTGGGGTCTTGTATTCTTGCCACACCTTTCAATCAATTATGTGAGAATAAAGATGTAGACTACTGTAGAATATCAACTGCAAATGTTTGCTTGATCCCTTCTAATCTCTCTTTGAGGATGCTTTTGTATGTAGATTATTCTCATTGAAAAAGAAGGAAGGTGGGTTCTTAAATATTGATTACCTCTGAGAGGGGGAATAATAAAATCCAATATTTTTCTATGTTTTTAGTAGCTCCTCCTTTAAATCTCTTCAGTCCCTAAACACCTTCAAATTGCATTGTCTCCTTATTCTTCCTAGCTTCAAACCTATAGACTTAGTCTGTGATTGAGACAAATACCTTTTTAAAAAATGAAGAAGGGATAGTCATAAAGATATCAAAGGAGTGTTAATCACATATGGAAAAGTTGCTAATCACAATCTGTTTTAGCTTCTCTTTTCAAGAGACAAGTCTTCATTTCTTACATTTTTTTAAAAGGATTGACAGCTATCCTTTCCTTCTCCCCCTCATTCTATAGTCTATGACCCCTGCTGTATCCTCCAGAACACTTTCATCTTTTCTGCTTATTATCTCCACGTCTGCTCATCATTCACCCTCTCTAGGACCAGAGAGTAGTTCTTTATTTAGAATTTTGGTGAGTAAAATCCATATCCCAGCCCTTCTTCTCTTTGCATGAATAATACAAGAATTGAAAGAATAATACCCTGTGATTTCCCTCCCTAATACCTGAAACAGTGACTCAGGACACATCAAAGAAGTATTCCCATGATAGCAAAGCCTGAGTATTTTGGCCATGATAAGAACTTGTTTCCAACCTGACCAATATTGTCTGGAGTACTGAATGGCATAGTGTACAGGGTATGTACAACACCAGCTCCCTCTCAAGTGGAAATGTGATGCAGTAGAAAGGGTTACTGGCTTTGAAGTCAAAGGACCTGGGTTCAAATTCTACCTCTGATACTGCCTTATGTGACCTTAGGCAAATCATAGTCCCTCTAGGCTTATTTCCTTATCTATAAAATGTTGGGATTGGGTCTCATAGCTCCTAAATACCCTCCAGCTCTGGATCTATGATGACTCGATCCTAAGAATGACATTCATTGGAAGTACTCCACCTCCCTGCTTTGGAGCTCCCTTAGAAAGGAATGGGTGGTAGCAACTGCTCATCTGTGGCTGAGCAAGGGTTGATGATGAGGAAGACAGAAAAACTTCTCAGCTTACCTATTCAGTAGAGAAGGTAGAAGAGAAAAAAAGAGGGAAAGGAAGGAGAGAGAAATGAGGCAAGGAGAAAAATAAGAATGAGAGGTAAAGGAAGAGGCATCATGCCATTGTGTTCATGTGACAATGAAATCTATGAGGAATAAGTGGCAGAGAGGTGCCCACAATATTAACTCTCAGTAGAATAGAGGAGAGAAACCTTGGTGAGTTGTTCTTTCCTCTTAGAAAGCATCTATATCAAAGAGAGAATATATTATTAGTGCCTCACCTTGTACTTTATAGGTAGCTTGGCAATGTGGAAAGAGCACTGACTTTACTGTCATGGGACCGGAGTTCAAATCCCACTTCTACAACTTATAAATTATATGACCTTGGTGAAGTCATTTAACTGAGCCTTAGTTTCTTCAGTGGCAAAATGAGATGAAAAAATGACCTTGCCTCTAAGGTCCCTTCCAGTTTCCATTCTATGATTTTACTTATTTGTAGGATCATATTATCTTTCCTACTAAAAAAAATTAGCTTCTTAGCAGCAAGAACAATATTTGATTCACGTTTCTATTCCCTTCCTCCTCTCTCCCTCCCTACCCCTATCATGGCACCGAACTTTGCTTCTTAATAAATATTTGTTGTATTAATGAATGAAAGGAAAATAACATGCAATAAAGTCTGATAGAACTCCACTTCTTGCTGAAGACCCCTGCTTTAGATTTTCCAGGGACTATGCTATACTCCCTTGATAATACTACCATAACTCTAGTGCTTTAACTATACTCTGTGTTAGGGAAAAAAACAACACTATTGTCCTGTATTTTAAGAGATATTGGCATGTAGCCCTGTCAACAGCTTGAAGAGATCATGTAACAATCCTTTAATAACAAGTTTATACAATGTACAATTTTTATTCCATGGTAGTTCTGCTTAAAATAAACTACTCAAGCCAGATTTGGAAAGACAGTAGAATCATTTCAAAAGGTTCAGTCAACCATGAACATTTCCACTGGCCCATAATTCTCTCCAGCTTCCCAGTCCTCCTTATTTTCCTCTTTAGCCAATACGATACAGCACTGAGACACTTCTTATTCATGAAAAGGAACAATATGCTTATATAAAAAGAAATCTGTCAGGAAAACATTGTAGGGCAGATAAAACTTCACTAAAAATACGTATTGTTCTATTTTCTTAAATTCTTCAAACTCATCATTTAAGAGACAGATTCTCCTTCATATTCCATAAAAATAACCTACAAATAAAGCCACCATTAGAAAATAGGAACAATTTCTTTTTTTAAAAAAATCTTCTTCCTGTATAATGGAAGTCAGATCAAAGCTGTGAGCACAAAAAGACCTCTGTTGATATGGCAAAACTAAAACTGAATGCTGGGCAAATGGATTGGCTATGGTAAAAAATACATGAAATGTTTTCAACATATCTTGTGCCAAAATCAGTTCTGAGGGAGCAAAATGTTCTGTAAATTTTAACGGTAACTGTAAATTTAGGCACTGAAGTTAACTAAAAATACATATTATGAAGAGCCTACCACATTTCTCCTGTTAAATGCCTTTAAAAAAAAAAGCAATAGAACATTCCAGCATTATTTCTCAACACAAATAAAAACTGAAGTACAATATTCTGGAGTGTATTGTATTAAATCACAGAGACCAAATGCCAGCCAGGAAATGGAATTTTAAAATGATCTTTATCCTCATATTTGAATCTGTCATTGTTTATTAAGATCATATAGCAGGGCTATTGATCACTTTATAAATAATCCTAATGATAATGGTTGGCATTTATGGTTTGCAAAGTGATATAGATGGATAAACAGACAGATAAGATATAGGTATATATAATCTCATTTGATGTTCACAATACCACCATGCTATTATTACCCCCTTTTTATAGATGAGGAAACTGAGGCAATCAGAGCTTAAGTGACTTGCCCAAAGTCGCAGAGTAGATTAATGTCTGAGATAGGATTTAAACTCAGGTCTTCCTGACTCCAAATGTAATCTCTATTCACTTGACCATTATGATCCCTAAAGCACTCTCTTGGATGGCTGTCCAAATGGTCATGCCATTGTTTTCTAATGGTACTGTTTTCAGCTCCTTGGTTAACCAATTTTGTTTTTGTGTAAGTTAGTCAGATGGCTCATCAACTGTCTATCCCACACAATATCTTTTCTTTCCATGTATGTAGACACACAACTACTACCATGGAATCACAAGATAAATGGGTCTCAGTGATTAATCCTCATGTGATCAGGAATATCTTTTATAACATCTATAACAACAAGTAATCAACCTACTTTTCTTTAAATATTTCCAATACTTAAAAGAATAGGGAACTCATTACCCACAGAAGGCATCCCATTCTGCTTTGTTTGTTTAGGTTTTGTAGAATTTCTTCTTAAAAAGAAGCTATTGCCTTCCCTTTTGCTGTAAATACTCTACTCATCCACTGTATGCTGGGCCATCACAGTCATCTTGACTTTTGCCTTGCCAATGGACTTCAATGACTTTGGAAGAGAGAGTAAGGCTAATGACTTTGTACAGCTGCCTCGCTTCAGTCCAATTTATGTGTGTTAAAAATATGACATCCCCAAAGATCACCTCTTTGAGTACAAAGACAACAACCAACCAAATGCTCTATCCTAAGGGGCAGAGTAGAAGTAGGGAGAAGAGAAGATAGTCTGATTTTCAAAGGGATGATTAGATTGGTTCTGAACTGGCATTCATAGAACTGGAGGATATACTCTATCAATCCTGTCCATCTCCAACCACTCAGGAGTGTCTTGGTTACTACTGAGCTCCCTCAGCCTTGGATGTTCACTTTGGCAGTTTCAAGCTGAAGAGCAGCTAGTCTGAGATGGCTTTCGCAAACAGGCTGAGAGAATGATGATGTTTTCCAAACGTGTTTTAATGTTGGAGGAATATTCAGCATTAAATCAGTTCTATTCTAGGCCTAGTTACCAACAGATGACCTAGTGTTGGAGAATTAGGCCTTCTAGAGCAAGGCACTAGAAAAATCTCAGCTATCATTAATGCCCAAGCCATGTCTTGGGCGCCATCTTTCATAAAAGCATAAATGAAGCCCAACATAACTTTATCTCCATTGGGCCTACTACTCCAAGTCCTCCCAGTTCAATTAAGGCCAAGTCCTTCTCATCCCTGGGTAACTATTCTATCAGAAGGAAGTCCATTCTGTCTCAATCCTCCCTTGACACTTTAAAAGTCAAAGCAAGCCATGGCTCAGCTCAGGACAAAGTTTCTGAAGGTAGCTTGCACACCAGGAGCTTAAAACAAGGATATGGGCTGATCATGGACCTTGAAGGATGTACATAGGTGCATAGGCAAGTCTCCTTTCTTCCCATCCATCACTTAAGGAGTCTCCAGGATCCACCTGGCCAAGACAAAATTACTCATGGAGCCATTGCTCTGCCTTATCCTCCCAAAAGAGAAGTTCAGCTAGATTCTAAGATGAGAGCATTCTGTGACTGGTAGATTGCCAGGTATAGCTTTGGGTCTGATTGTCCAAGTTGAAGTGCTCTAAGGGGACTTTTGAAGTGTAGGATTTTTATATGCTTTCAAACTGAGTGAGGAAGAAAGATTACACCAGTTTACAGTATTAAAGAGCATCTCAGTGGAGATTAAACAGTGCAGCAGTTGTGGATACAGATTAAGGTATGACTATTAACACTATACACCAGGAAAATATGGCACTATTTAATTAGGGTTCAATGGGGGAACACTAGAATTATGGCACAGAAACAATTCCAGCAATACAAACTGGTGGTAGAATACATAAAGGAATAAAAACAATTCTGAATCACAGAATTCTGCAGCATGCAATAAAACACTGAGTAACCCCAGAAAAAGGATAAAGGGTGACTTCTGAGGAATAGAGTTGAGCAGTTAAGGAGTTTCATTCTACATGACCTCAGTCCTATAAGGGAAGTGGAAGGCTAGCTCATTTGGGAAGCCTCAGAGTAGAGGCATGAGGTTTTGGAAGTCACTGGGGGAATTAATCAGAAGACTAAGGTACAAACCTAGGGCAATTTGCTTGCCATTTTGGAAAGGAGAAAAAGGATGGAGAAAATTTTAAATTTTTATTTTTAAAATTATTAAATTAATTTTTTTAGAAAATAAACATCAAAAAGTATTACATGCAGAAGAAAGCATACAATTTTTCATTTGTTTATTTGGGTTTGGGGTTTTAGTTTTGGTTTTATATGATTATTCATTTGTAAAAATGAACAAAAATGTTTTGCATGATAATAAATGTATAACCCAAATCAAATTGCTTGCTAGCTCCAGGAGGAGAGAGGGAAGGAAGGGTGACAATTTGGATTATATAACTTCAGAAAACTTGTGTGGAAATTTGTTATTACATGTAATTGGTTAAAAAAAGAAAAGAAAGAAAAAATTATTATGTAGAGTTTGAGGAAAATATTTTTTAAAAATTTAAGGGAAAGAAAAAAAAATTTAAGGAACAGAAAAGTGGGAGGGGAGAAGTTGGAGAAGCCTCAGAACAGGAACTGTCAAAGTAATACAAAGGAAATTTTGAGTCGGTGCAGAGAAGCAATCAGCTGGAGAAGTCGAAGATTTCTCATCACATGGAATACTATTGTGCTCAAAGGAATAATGAACTGGAGGAATTCCATGTGAACTGGAACAACCTTCAGGAATTGATGCAGAGTGAAAGGAGAAGAACCAGGAGAACCTTATACACAGAGATGGATATACTGTGGCACAGACTTCTCTACTAGCAGCAACACAATGATACGGGACAATTCTGAGGGACTTATGAGAAAGAACGTTATTCACATCCAGAGAAAGAACTGTGGAAGTAGAAATACAGAAGGAAAACAAATGCTTGATCACATGGGTCGATGGGGACATGATTGGGGATGTAGACTATAAACGATCACCCTAACGCAAATATTAATAATATGGAAATAGGCCTTGATCAACAACATATGTAAAACCCAGTGGAACTGCTTGTTGGCTACGGGATTGGGGTGGGGGGTTGGGGGGAGAAGTGGAAGGAAAGAACATGAATCGTGTAACCATGGAAAAATATTCTAAATCAATTAATTAAATAAAATTTAAAAAAAAAGATTTCTCATCACAATTTCCCTCTGCGAATTTAGCTACATCACTGGTGGTCAGATGACAAAGAAAACAGAAGTCAAAGCCACCAAACCTGGAGAAAGTAGGTCAAAAGAAATGGGTCCAATTCTCTTGCTCCTAAAACCCTTTCAGCAGAAGCAGTTTTCAATGAAGAGGATAGTGAACCAGAGGAAATGCCTCCAGGGATAGAACATCAGACAAAAAAAAAAACCCTCTTTTAATAAAGGAAAACATGGATTTTCTGATAAGCAGAAGCTGTGAGATGAAATGTACAATCTCACTTGGAAGTTTTCCCTGACCAAGATGATGACTAAACAATGTTATTCAAGATTGGGGTTATGGAATGGCTGTGATGTTAAAAGAAACCGTTTTCTTTCTTTTTCTTGTAAAAGTGTAGGAGTAAATAGTGGCGAGCCCCACATGTAGAAAGGGGCCCATTTTATGGGTTAGGAAGCCTGTCCTCGAATGGCTTAAAGGAAAGCAAAACAGACATCTCTATCCTCTTCTCCTCCTACTCTTCTCCAAGGGAGATTTTCCTTCCTGCCAGGAGAGGATACTTTCCTTGGAGGCCACTCTTCTCACAGAGGCAGAATACTGGGCTAAAAGTATGTATGTATATCTGTTCCCTTAAATACTATTTATCTATGGGATTTGATCAGGTCCCATCTAACTTCTGACTGCTTCATCATTTTTGGGGGTTGGGGGAACCCAAAGATCCATATCCAAGAATTGACCCCTTTCCCATCTAACACCAGTTCTACTATGAACATACACAGCAAACAGCAAAGAAATTCATTTATCCAGATCATAGAAAAGCAGAAATTAGAGAAGTATACATGGGAGTATATATGTCAAACTATAGAATGAAAGAGCTTTCCCATTGGGAAATAACTCAGCTCAATCAAGAGAGTCCTGGATCTCACTTAAGAAACACCTCATCCTAGGTTCAAATCTGGCCTCAGACACTTCCCAGCTGTGTGACCCTGGGCAAGTCACTTGACCCCCATTGCCCACCCTTACCACTCTTCCACCTATAAGCCAATACACAGAAGTTAAGGGTTTAAAAAAAAAAAAAAAGAAGCACCTCAGTCCCCCTCCAAGTCTCTAGAGTAGCAAGATGGGACATGGTGCAACCTAAAGTGCGGTTAACCTTTTCCATTTTCTCTCTTGAAGCTGGAACCCAGTAACAGCCAAAGCAACTTGATGTTCAAAGAACATTAGAAGCTTGACCAGTTCCCAAAATTGGGGGGTGACTGCTGAGAACTGAAGTTCTCTCTCACCAACTCTACCTTGTCTGTCAGACACAGGGCAAGGCATTCATCTCTAGCAATAAAGAGAAGTCCTATACTAATGGGCTGTGGGACAGAAGTTACATAACATTTTTAAAAAATGAATAGTTTACTAATAAATGTTTTAAATTAGAGGCATTTTCTTTCATATACATATTTCTTGATATTTTCTAGTTTGTAGTTTCATGTGATTAGATTATAGGTCTAGCAGTATTGCTGGATTGGTAGAGGGATGGTCGACATTATTACTGGTCACCAAGAATGATGTCAGGAAATGGGATCATGAAATAAGTACTAAAGCTAACGAAAAAGAATAATCTAGTGTTGGGAATCAGAAAGAAAGATATGTAGAAGGTGGTGAAAAGTGAATTGTACAGACTTTGAATGAAGAAAAAATCATAAAGAGATGACATTAAAAGAATAATCTGAAAGCTATGTGGGGGAACAAGGAGAATGTCTCTACTGCTAAGAGTTGCAAAGGATGTGGCCTCTGTACCATACAGACCAGTTTCTGTTAAGCAACATGGAAGAAATGTTGGTTTAAAAGTTCAGGGATAATAATAATATCTAGCATTTACATAGTATTTTAAGGTTTGCAAAGTGCCTAATGTATATTATCCCATTTGATCCTCACAATACCATAAGGTAAATGTTAGAATAAAGGAGATAGTATTGAAAATAGAGTGGAAGTTCTGACTGATATTGTTGTAGAAAAGACTGGCTAATGGGTATTCTAAGGAGGAAGAAGGGATCAGAATAAGGGTGAAGGCTAAGGAGAAGGTAATATGGGGATACCACTTACACCCAAAGTGGTGAGGCTAAATGGTGGAAACTGGGAAGCTAGTAAAACAGAAGGAAGGTTGGTGTAGTATGCTCTGTAGGAAGAATTTAATCAGAGGATGTTCAGTTAGAGATTTAATTTAGAACACTGCTGTTTGTGCCTCCACACTTTTTCCTCTAGGCATGCTATGACTTTTTGAGAAAGCAGGACCTCAAAAATCAATGCTCTAGGCTTCTAGATTCTGGGAAGATGATGATGGGGGAGACAGATTAAGTTTACAAAGTACCTTCCTTGCTTCTTTATATATAATATTGTTAAGCTCTATGTCAAGGATTCTTAGTCCTGTGCTTCATCAACTTTAAAAAAAACATTTTTAACTATATTTTGAAATAATTGGTTTCCTTTGCAAGTTTATGTATTTAATTTTATGCAATTAAAAGCATTTCTAGAAGGGATCCATAGGTTTCACCAAACTGCCAAAGGGGTTCAGCATGCACACACACACACACACACACACACACACACACACACACACACACACGGTGAAGAACCCTTGATCTGGTTCATTAATAGATAAAGTCAAATGATCTTTACTAACAAAATGATGGATCTCTCTGATACTACTTCTTGCCTCTTGATGTGACACCAAAGCATGAGAGGGGTTGATAAATCCTTTAGAGGATGCTTGATTAAAACTTAGTGATTCTTATTCAAGTACATTTAAAGTTACCTCTGATTCTTTCATTCAGGGCTGTTCTATGCTCTTTCGTCTATTTACCTAACTTATGACGGTGCTAACCATAAAACTTCCAGGTTTCATCTGTTGAATGATAGTCATTAATCAGATGACTGTGTTCATTCAGGATGCAGTGAAATGGTTACCAACCCGAGACTTAATTATTTAATTAATAGTTATTAGGATAATACTACATTTTCTTATCTGTAAAATGGGAACAAATACCTTGTAAGATTTTTTATAAGTGCTTTATAAACTTCAACTCACTATTTTAATTATTATGGTCCCTATGAAATACCATGTCTTATAGACTGCTCAGCACTTAAGTCCAAGACACACTAAATTCCATCTGAGAGACACTCACAGAAAACATTGATACCAAAATGCTTTACCTAATTTGAACTGATTCAATAATGGCTAAGATTGCAATAAAATAAAAAAAGTTGTCACTATTCTAAGCACTGAACCTCTAATAGATGCCATTACTTCTTTTGCTCCATGCCCAAGCCTTTTGGTGAAGCTTCAAAAAGATGGGTTTAACCTAGTCCCAATCTTTAGTAGTAATTAGAAACTTATTATAGTGTAATAATTCCAATATTATATGACATTATAAAGCACTCATTAAGATTCTCATCTTAAGTTAGTAATTTTTCACTGCAGCCTGAATGACACACTCATCTAATTAATGACTACCATTTATCAGATGAACTTTGACTCTATACCAACTCAGATCCATTTATCTGACCTGATATTTGGAGTCAACCATTTTTTTAGTGTAACAACAAAAATCTGTTTTTAGAGGAGGGGAGACTTAGAATGAGTTGGAATTAAGTTATTTGTTCTCACTTCCCAGAGAGAATAATTTTTAAAACAGCTTCTTCTGCTGAGGTGATAAAATATAGCCATAACATTTTCTTCTGTAGATAGCAGGTAGAGTTAAAAAACCAGGGAGGCTGTGTCATCCTCCTCTTAGGTAATGTATCTATTGAGCATACTTGTATAACTCATTCCCTCCTCTTTCTTGTGGGTATAGTTTCCCTATAATTCACTCTTCTTTAGGGGTCTGGCTTGCTTTTCATCTGCAGTCAAGGAAGGTACTGTCAACTTGCAGTCTAGAAATCTATGAATCCTGAATTCATATGCTGAGCTTGTAACAGGTCAATACTTCTGTCCTACATTGTATAGCTGTTTGGCTCCCAAGGCCCCAAGTTTAGTCCAAACCAAATGTTTCGGTATCTCTAGAAAGACAAATACAGAGATGAAACTGGTGGGATGGTGGAGCAAGATGGCAGAGAAGGTACACAAACCCACCTGGATCCCTACCAAATTGCCCTCTGAACAACTATGATATGATAGCTCAAAATGAATTTTGGAGCAGCATAACTACATAAAGACAGGGTGAAATAATTTTCAGTTCACTTAGAAGGCTGGCACAAAAGATCGATTGCACCAGGGTGGAAGTGGAATAAGGCAGCCAAGGCAGGTACACCACTGTGACAGGTCTTGGGTGCAGCTGAATCAGCAGCAAAGGTTTCCTGAGCTCACAGAGGGTAAGGTGAGGTCAGACAGCTTCTCAGAAGGAGGTTAGAGGGGTCTCCTTTGCTGGTTCTGGTTGTACGACTTTGGTTGCATTGCTCATACACAGATCCAGGTCACAGTCCTGGACTGCAGTCTCAGGGTGAGAAAGAGCACTAGCATTCACCAGCACTTGTGGCCATGGGGCAAGAGGGGACACTGGTCACAATTCCAAGGGGAAAAAGAATGCTTGGGATTGCTCACAGACTGGAAGAGTATTAAACACACCACTCCTTATCCCATATCACCTTGGAAAAACTGAAAATGTATAAGTCCCCAGAGCTATCTCTGAAGGCAGATGCACAAAAGAACCTGAAGTTTGGAACAAGAACAGAGCCCAACTTTAATAATTTTTTAAGTTAAAAGAAAAAGGCAGAAAATGAGCAAACAACATAAAAAGGAACTCGACATAGAAAGTTATTTTAGTGATAGGGAAAACCAAAATAGAAACTCAGAAGACAACAAAGTCAATATTGCTGCATCCAAAGCCTCCAAAGGGAAAAATATGAATTGGCCTCAAACCCAAAAGGAATTAATGGAAGAGCTTAAAAGGATTTAAAAAATAAAATAAGAGGAGAAAAAAATTGGGAAAAGAAATGAGAGTGATACAGGAAAATCATTAAAGAGTCAACACTTGATAAAGAGGCACTAAAAAATACTGAATAAGACATTTTTTAAAATTTTTTTATTAAAACATTTTTAATATTCATTTTTAACATGTTAACATGCTTCATGCCCCTACTTTCCCCTTCACCCCTCACTCTCCCCCCACCCATGGCCGACACGCATTTCCACTGGTTGTAACATGTGTCATCAATCAAGACCTATTTCCAAATTGTTGATAGTTGGATTGGTGTGGTAGTTTCGAGTCCACATCCCCAATCATGTCCACACCAACCCAAGCGTTCAAGCAATTGTTTATCTTCTATGTTTCCTCACCTGCAGTCCTTCCTCTGAATGTGGGTTGAATAAGACTTTAAAAAACAGAATAGGCCAATGGGTAAAAAAGGAACAAAAATCCACTGACAACTTCTTAAAAAGCAGAATTGTTCAACTGGAAAAAATATACAAAAATGCACTAAAGAGAACTCCTTAAAAGGCAGAATTGGCCATATAGAAAAAGAAGTACAAAACTTCGCTGAGGAAAAGAACTCTTTAAAACTCTTTAAAAAGTAGAATTGCCCTAATGGAAAAGGAGGTATAGGAGCTCATTGAAGAAAATAATTTCCTAAAAATTAGAATTGGGCAAGTGAAAGCTAATAAATCCATGAGACATTTAAAAAAAACAAAAACAAATGAACTAAAAAAAAAGAAAAATTAAAACAAAATGTGGAATATCTTGTTGGAAAAACAACAGAACTGGAAAATAAATACAGGAGAAATAATCTAAGAATTTTTGGATTACTTGAAAGTCATGATAAAAAAAAAAGAGCTTAGACATCATCTTTCAGGAAATTATCAAGGAAAACTGCCCAGATATTCTAAAACCAAAGGGTAAACTAGAAATGGAAAGAATCCACCAATCATTTCCTGAGAGGGATCCCAAAAAGATCACTCCTAAGTATATTACAGTCAAATTCCAGAACTCCCAGGTCAATGAGAAAATATTGCAAGCAGACAAAAAAAACAAAAACAAAAACCCACTGTACCCTCCAATCCCCCCCACCCAACAACTTAAATGTTGTGGAGCCACAGTCAGGAATAACACAAGATTTAGCAGCTTCAATATTAAAAGACTGAAGGGCCTGGAATATGATACTCCAGAGGGAAAAGGAGTTAGAACTTCAATAAAGAATCATTTACCTGAGGGGGCAGCTGGGTGGCTCAGTGGATTGAGAGTCAGACCCAGAGGCAGGAGGTCCTGGGTTAAAATCTAACCTCAGACACTTCCTAGATATGTGACCCTGGGAAAGTCACTTAACTCCCATTGCCTAGCCCATCCCATTTTTATGTCTTAGAACCAATACCCAGTATTGATTCTAAGGTGGAAGGTAAGGGTTTAAAAAAAATCACTTACCTGGGAAAACGAAAAATAATCCTTCAGTGGAAAAAATGGGTATTCAATGAAATAGAGAATTTTCAGACACTCTTGATGAAAAGACCAGAGCTGAATGGAAAATTTGATTCTCAAATATAAGACTCAGGAGAAGCATAAAAAGGTGAACAGGAAAGAGTAATAAAAAGACATTCAGTAAGGTTAAACTCTTTAATACCTACATGGGAAGGGGATTCTTTTAACTCCTAAGATCTTTATCATTATTAGGGTACTTAGAAGGAGTAAACCAAGACTAAAGGCAAGGATGTGAGTTGAATATGATGGGATGATATCTAAAAAAAATAAAATTAAGGGGTGAGAAAGAGGAATGCATTGGGAGAGAGGGAAAGAGAGAAATAGAATGATGTAAATTACCTTATATGAGGCATATATATATATATATATATATATA
>NC_058133.1:176920239-176957083 GCF_016433145.1 Gracilinanus agilis
TCAGTCTCTGTGTATAGAGTTCTTCTGGCTCTGCTCCTTTCGCTCTGCATCAGTTCCCGGAGGTCTCTCCAGTTCGCCTGGAACTTCTCCAGTTTATTATTCCTTTTAGCACAATAGTATTCCATCACCCGCATATACCACAGTTTGTTAAACTGTTATTTTCTTGCCAGATCTCTTCCATCTTTCTCATGATCTCAGATCTGAACTCTTCAAGACCTTGTGACCCGTTTTCATTGTTTTGGGAAGGTTTGGATTGTTTGTTCTCCTCTACTGTTTCCTCTGTTGTCTGGATTTTTTCTGTGTAAAAGTTGTCAAGTGTTAAAGGTTTTTTTCTTCTTCATCTTTCTCTTCTGATTTTCCTGATGATTCTGGCTTGACATATTAAGCTGAGTTCCCTCTCAGCTTTATGCTCGTGCCCAGGATCTGTTTGTGGCTCTTTAGAGATTCCTGAGGTCTCAGGTATAGTTGTTTTGGGACAAGCCTCCTGGTGGTCTCCTTGCTTGTTCTTTTGCCTGAAGCTCCTTTAACAGTCTCAGGGAGCTGCTTCCACAGTTGAGCACCTCTCTACACTGGGTCCCCACTCAAGGTCCGCTCCTGCACTCAGGATCAGCCCCTTCATCCGCGCCACAGTCCGCGCTTTAATCCGTGCCTCAGCCGCGCCTGTGTCAGCCCCTTCGCCTGCGCCTGGGCTCAGGGTCTGCGCTCAGGGTCTGCGCTCAGAGTCCGCGAGTTCCTCAGCCTCCCGGGGGGTCCCAAGTCTTGCTGCTCCCAGGAACAAGCCCTGGTGAGCTGCCAATGACCCGATGGGTGCCCCAAACCTGCTCCAACTCCCATGCGCTGCCTTTGGCGCGGTAGGTGGTGTGGGGTGGGGGAGGGGGTTGCTCCGCTCGTGTTTTTGTGGGAGTTGTTTCACCCCTTTATAGCATGGAAATGCCCCGTTTCCACGTACCTTCGATGCTGTGCCCTGTTGTGGGGTCCCTTCTTTCCTCTGGATTTGTTTTTATGTCTTCTTGAGGAGTCCTATATGCGTGGGTTAGGAGAAGTCAAGCAGCTGCTTTTTACTCTGCCGCCATCTTAACCAGGATCATGCCTTGTTCTTAACTCCATCAGAAGAGGGGGTTTAATTGTAATCTCAAAAGAATGGGAATGGGTAGGCCAAGTTAATATGATAAAAATGACAACCCTACCAAAATTAATTTACTTATTCAGTGCCATAATAATCAAACTATCAAAAGACTATTTTATAGGACTAGAAAAATAACAACAAAATTCATCTGGATGAACAAAAGATTAAGAATATCAAGGGAAATAATGAAAAAAAAAAGTGAAGGATGGTGGCCTAGCAGTACCCGATCTTAAACTATGCTATAAAGCAGTGATCATTGAAACAATCTGTTATTGGCTAAGAAATAGAAGGGTAGATCAGTGGAATAGACTAGGGCAGTGATGGGCAAAGTATGGCCCATGGGCCAGATGCAGCCTCCTGAAATGTTCTATCTGGCCACACCAGACATTATTCCTAATCTGATGAATACAATGAGTAGGATACAATACAAAGAAACTTTGAAAGAGTTGCCTTAGAAACAGACTGACAGATGAGCATTTCCTTTCCTTTGGCCCCCTCTTTAAAAAGTTTGCCCATCACTGGACTAGGGGAAAATGACCTCAGCAATCTAGTATTTGATAAACCCAAAGATCTCAGCTTTTGGGATAAGAACTCACTATTTGACAAAAACTGCTGGGGAAAATTGGAAAACAGTATGGCAAAAAATAGGTTTAGATCAATATCTCACACCCTATACCAAGATAAAGTCAAAATAGGTATGTGATTTAAACATAAAAAATGATAGCATAAGTAAATTAGGGGAACATACAACAGTTTACCTGTCATATCTATGGAGAAGGAAAGAATTTGTGACCAAATAAGAGATAGAGAACATTACAAAATGTAAAATGAATAATTTTGATTATATTAAATTTAAAAGGTTTTGTTCAAACAAAACCAATGTGTCCAAGATTAGAAGGAAAACAACAAACTAGGAAAAAAAACTATAACAAATTTTTCTGGTAAAGGTCTCATTACTCAAATATATAACTAAGTCAAATTTATAAGAATCCAAGTCATTCCCCAATTGGTAAATGGTCAATGGATATGAATAGGCAGTTTTCATAGGAAGAAAGGAAAGCTATCAATAATCATATGAAAAAATGTTCTAAATCTCTTTTGATTAGAGAAATGCAAATCCGAACTCTGAGGTACCACCTCACACCTATCAGATTGACCAATGTGACTTATATGTACAAAAATATCTAAAGCAGCACTTTTTGTGAGGGTAAAGAATTGGAAAGTGAGGGGATGCTCATTAATTAATTGGCAATGGCTGAGTAATTGATTCGGAGTGTACTATAAGAAATGACCAGCAGGAGGAGCTCAGAAAACCTGGAAGACTTACATGAACTGAAGCTGAGAAAAATAAGCAGAACCAGGAAAACATTGTGTACAGTGACAGGAATACTGTACAATGAACAACTGTAAATAACTTAGATATTCTCAGCAATATAATAATACAAAGCAATTCCAAAGGACTCATGATAAAAAAAAATACTATCTGCTTTCAGAGAAAGAATTGGAGTCTGAACCCAAACCAAAGCAAACTTTTTTCACTTTTTAAATTTTACTTGTTTTGTTCCAAGTTTCCTTCCACAAAAGGATTAATATGGAAAAACATTTTACATGATTGCATGTGTAAAATGTACATTAGATTGCTTACCATCTCAGCAGGTGGGGTGGGGAAAAGGAAAGAATTTGAGATTCAAAATTCTTTGAAAGATGTTGGAAACTTTTTTCATGTAATTGGGGAAAAATAAAATGAAACTAGAGAAAAAAGAGGAACACATTCTGTATAGAAATATATAGTTTAACATTCGTTGATTAATAGCTTAATCACATTTTCTCTCTCTTCCTGTCTATATCCCCCCAGCACTTAAAACAATTCTTGACAAGTGCCTTTTCATTTACTTATTTAACTGATGATAACAAAAATATTGCAAAGGAAGTGCCAACAAACAACTAACCCTTGGAATCAAAATAGGTCATTGTCAAGTTTCAGAAGTGAATGAAACAAGAGGGCAGCTACGTAGCTTAATGAATGGAGAGCCAGGCCCAGAGACAGGAAGTCCTAGGTTCAAATTTGGCTTCAGACACTGCTTAGCTGTGTGACCCAGGGCAAGTCACTTAACTCCAATTGCCTAACCCTTACTACTCTTTCGCCTTAGAACTAATACTAATACTTAGTTGATTCCAAAGGGGCAGCTGGGTGCTCAGTGAATTGAGAGTCAGGCCTAGAGACGGGAGGTCCTAGGTTCAAATCTGGCCTCAGACACTTCCCAGCTGTGTGACCCTGGGCAAGTCACTTGATCCCCATTGCCCACCCTTACCATAGTATTGACTCCAAGACGGAAGGTAAGGGTTTAAAACAAACAAACAAACAAAAAAAATACCCATCTACAAGGAATGTTCTAAGCTTGGAATTCTTGAGAACTATGAGAGGTAGAAAGAATCACGTAGCTTATATACAATCAAAATTACTCTCAAGGGTTATTTTGGTTTCAATGTAGGAAAGGGAATTCCATAAAACAGAAGACAATTGTCAGCTTTTTTTTTAAAGTATTAACATTTGGCTCAAGTATCTCCAGATAGCTGCAGAAAAAGATATAATGTTTCCCAGCTGTACAATTTTAATTGATATAATTTTTAGAATAAGTAGCTTTTAATTCTGGAATTTGAATAAGCAAGCTGCTTCCCTTCCTATTTTGGCTGGACACACACTTTAGCTGACAGTATTTGAAGCCTGCCATGTTTTACTTCTACAATTCCCCTTTTGTGGGTAGTGGGCATAACTTTGCCTCGAAATCTCGATATACATCAAATTTAATCTTTTCTTGCAGCTCATAGGCTCTCTTTTCAACAGTTCTACTAAATATACTATAGCCACTTTCCTTTGTTCAAAATTAAATCCTTTTGATATCACAATATAATTCAAATAAGATCATACAGTTGTTATTAATAAGTATTATTTAATTTTTATTTAATTATTTAATATTTAATCTGATAATGGAACTAAAGTAAAATCAAACCAAAATAAAAAATTCTACTGGTTATCCTGTTGGAGTTTAAAGCCACAATTAAACCCAAAAGACTGACTTATATTATTTACAGAATTAAATACAGAACCTTATTTATGAGTAGTTTAAAGTAGTATTGCAAGTTTAAACTAATTGTTTTGAGTAGTACTACAAGAGCTATACTTCATACACTTCTAACCATTATTAGCATGGCAAACTTGAATTGGGGACAGCTGATTAAATAAGTAATATATTTATTTGTGGCCAGGAAGATTTGAATCAATCCTGAGTGATATTTACCTGAGATCTAGTACACTGGATAATATAATTTTGTGGTGAAACAGCACAAACATTTCACATAAAGAAGACAAATATCATGGGGACATTGTTTTGTGAAATGTGAAGAACCTGGGAACCCAGAATTTAGAAGTGTTTAAGTAACAACTTAAAGTCATTCTGATCAGTCTATAATGGTAACCAAAGTAAAATGGTTCAAAGTAGTCTTATAAGGCCTAGCCAAATAGCAATTGGCCAATCTTATTTCAGCAACCAGGAACCAAGTGGTGATTTTGTTATTCTCTTAGAGAGCAGCCACGTGGCATAGTAGAAAGCACGAGGTCTGGAATCAGGAAGACATCTTCAAATCTGGTCTTAGAAACTTAGTAAATGTGTAACTCTGGGCAAACCATGTTTGCCTCAGTTTCCTCATCTGCAAAATGACCCAAAGAAGGAAACTGCAAACCATTCTAGTATCTTTGCCAAAAAAATCCTAAATGGGGTCACAAAGAACCAGAAACAACTGAACAATGATATTATAGTAGGATTTTTATGGCATATCTTTTTGGCCAGCAGGCACTTGGCTCACCTTTTGATTTAAATCTCTGGGCTGACCAGCACTAGTCTTGCCACAAGTTAGCAGCCATATTTTAGGTGAAATGAGTGAGGGCTGTTTATTATCAGAGCCGATGTCTTCTTTGGAAGACTTTGGCATCTTACTACACTGTTAGTGGTGAGAATGTTGTACAGTCACAGAGTTCCAAACAGGACTTTTGATGATTTATCTTCATATAGACTTACTAGGGGGATGTAATGACAAGGTTTCTCCAGTTTAGGGGTCAAGGTAGTTTGTACCTGTGTATTGAAGTCTTTGACACATTTCATTAGTGTTGTACACTGATTCAAAATAATATTATCCAGCTGTCTGTCAGAGAACTGATCACCCATCAAAACCTCACATTGAGTAAGGACAATTGTTCGTTGTAGACTTCATGTTCATGAGGACTAGGGTAAAACATCTAGGGCAGGGGTCGGCAACCTTTTTGGCCATGAGAGCCATAAATGCCACATTTTTTAAAATGTAATTTCGTGAGAGCCGTACAATGCTCACAGTGCACTCCTGTAATAGCGCCCGAAAAAAATTGACTTTATGGCTCCTGCAGAAAGAGCCATATCTGGCCCTCAAAAGAGCCATACCTTGCTTACCCCCGGTCTAGTCATTTAAGGCCAAATTCTGCACAAATTTACTTTTAAAAATTGACTTTGCCTTTGAGCATAGAACCCCTGCAGGTCTGAGGTGATAGAGAAGTTAAAGCATTGTTTCAAGTGCCTCGTGGATTTCCTTTAGAATTCTTCCTTCAAGGTACATCCTCAATGAATTCTTTGCAGGCTAAGGACAGTATCTAACTTTCATAGACAGGCTTCTGCCCATTCTAAATATGTACAACTAGTATGTATTCGAAGTATATTTCAGAATTTATGTAAAATTAACCTATATATTTACAAAATCTCCCACATTCTGTGCTTTGCAAATAGGAAGGCTCTTTCAATACTGTTAGGATATAGAAAGGAAATTGGGAGCAAATCATTCTCTTAACTGTTTCAGTCCTTTTCACTTTGTTCATGAGCAAACAGTATTTCAAGGTGCATGAAAGCAAAATACAAGAACATGGCACACAAGTGATCTGGTTTTAAGACACCGAGAAGTATCTTTCAAAGTTTCTAGTCTGATCTTAAAGGACAACTACATGCTCAAGAGATGTCCAGAGATGGTACTAGTTCTTAGGAAGGGAAACTAACCACTTTGGCCTGGGGCACAGAGGATATATGCCACACCTTAATTGGGGCATTTGTCTCATGAGGCAAGTTAGAATAGGATTGATCTGGATGATGGGAGAATGGTGGTGCCTTTGACAGAAATAAAGTCAGAAGGAAATATTTGGGAGCAAAGACAAATTCAATTTTCAACATGTTGAGTTTAAGATGTAAATGCGACACGTAGTTCAAAATATCCAACAGGCAGTTAGCAATGTAAAACTGAATCAGGCTTGTTGTCGTTCAGTTGTTTCAGTTGTGTCCAACACTGTGACCCCATTTGGGGTTTTCTTGGCAAAGAAGTTGGAGTAGCTTGCCATTTCCTTCTCCAGCTCATTCTACTGATGAGGCAAACAGAATTATATGACTCGCCCAAGGTCACACTGTTAATAAGTGTCTGAGGTCAAATTTTTAAGTTAGGGATTTTGCTGGGATCAATCAGGGATCCTGATTGCAGGTCCAGTCTTCTATCCACTGTACCACCCAGCTACCTCCAGAGAAGAGGTTAGGGTTGGATAAATACACCTGAGAATCCTATGCACAGACATAATTGAAGACGTGAGAATGGATGAGATCACCAGCAAGATAGAAATGACAAAGATGAAGATCCAATAAAGAAGACTGAAGAACAGTTAGATAGCTAGAAGGGAGAGAAAAAAAAAACATTAGAAAGCAAGGTCATGAAAACCTAGTGGGGGTATCAAGGAGAAGAGGGTGATTAATAGTGCCAGAGACAGCAGAGAATGTCAAGAAGCCAAGGAAGTGAAGAATGAGGACTGAGAAAAAGCCAACAGATAGCTTTTAAACTGTTTTGACTGGTATTGTTTACTCATTATTGTAAGAAAAACATTATTACATATCTAAATGAATTTGTGGTCAAATCAATTCTTTAATAAGCTACTATAAGAGTACCATCTTATCTAACAGGAAAGGAAGTAAAGGGTTATATTTATAGAAAGAAATTGTTTAAAAATGCAATTCAGGGGATAGCTATGAAGCCCAGTGGATTGAGAGCCAGGCCTAGAGACGAGGTCCTGGGTCTAAATGTGGTCCTCAGACATTTCCTAGCTGTGCGATCCTGGGCAAGTCACGTAACCACCATTGCCTAGCCCTTACCACTCTTCTGCCTTAGAATAAATATTGATTCTAAGAAGGAAGGTAGCGGTTTAAAAAGGGGGAGGTGGGGCTGGTTGTGGTATTAATTTCCATCTGTAAAAATTTGTAAAATCTACATAGATTTTCATAGGGTAAGTTCTGGTCCAATGATTTTATTAGTATGGGGAATTCCCAGGTGGGGAAACTACCTCTATTAATGCAGGTGGATGCTGTCCTTAATGAACTTAAGAAGCCTGAAGTTAGGTGACTTGCCCAGGGTCACGAAGCCATTTGTCAGAGGTGGAATTGTTATATAGGTCTTGCAGGCACTGGTTCTAAGAAATTGCACCATTCTGTACTATTGTAGCTTTTTACTAACAATTAAAATGAAACTTTAAAATTCAAATGCAATTTTCTAATTGCTGTTTAGAGTACCACTGGTTATCCATTAAAATACAGAGGCATTTCTGATTTCAACTTAAGCTTAAAATTAACAAAGATATGTACTTTTTTTTTTTTTTTAGCTTACAAATTAAGGGTTCTTGCTAGACCTTCCTATAGCTGGCACAATAATGAGCACCTTGTAGTCCCTGTGTAAATGGAAACTCCTAGTTGTTTTTCCTGCTGAGAATCTAAAGTTGAAGCTACTAATTTGGGATCTGAGTTAATGTCTGCTTTTTCCTTACTGGCATTTTAAACTGTTTTTACTTGTCATACTTATTAAAGTTTTCTTCTAGTTCTGGAATGTCAATATAATCCATCTTGACTTTTAGTTGAGCTTCAAGTTTATATTGTGGTAATTCAAACTCCCTGTTTAGTTTTTTTCTTTAGTTCTTTACTGATACTATACCTAACTTTCTGATTATTCATTACAAATATCTTGCAAATCAGACTGGCTATTGCAAGTTAGTATTTGCCTCTCTATGAGTGTAATATTTCACTTTTCCTCTGACATAGTATTACTAATTTTTATTCTTATACTTTTCTGCTTCCAAATCATGTCACAGGGTGCCATTCGCTCATAATATTCCAAAGAATATTATGGTGTTTATGCACTGAACCTTCTGGACAAAGCAATTAGGAGGGCAGGTAAGTGCTGCATCTCTCCCAAGATAGTCAATATAGTCTCTGATTTTACCTTTACAGGGGAGGCAGTTTATTGACTGTTTCTGATACTAATCATATGATTCAAGAGATAATATTATTAACATCTTTGGCGCTTGATCAACTTTTTCAAGAGAGTAGGAGAGTAGCAGAAGCTTTTCTTCACAAACTCTTCCTAATGTCTAGAAAATACAGCAAACTGAGATTGGGGGGTAAAAAATCACAGTGAGTCTCTTTTTCCAGCCCAGTTTGGCACAGAGAGGCAGACAGGGATGTCTTTGGACACTAGAGATAAGCTGGGCCAGAAACATTCTGTGTTCAACACATCAACAACCAGATTGAAGCTAGGTACCAGGAAGTCCCAGATCCATACTAGGGCACCAACCACATCATATCTCTTAGAACAAGAGAACAAAGTGGAAAAAGAATAATCCAACAACCACCTCCTGTAAGCCCCAAATTTAAACCCCCAAGAATATTATGGCCAAAATTCAAAGCTTCCAAGTCAAAGAAAAAAATATTGCAAGCAACCAGAAATAAAGAATTCAAGTATCAAGGAACCACAGTCAGGATCACACATGATTTAGCAGCCACACTATAAAGGAGAACTTGGAATGCTATATTATAGGAGGCAAAAGATATGGGTTCATAGTCAAGAATAACAAAAACTGAGTATAGTCTAAAGGGGGAAAAGGATCTTTAATGAAACAGAAAACTTCTAAGGACTCCTGATAAAAAGACCAGAGCTATGGAGGTACAGAAATTCAAAACATGTAAATGAAGAAAAACATAAAAAGGTAAATGTGATAAAAAAAGACCAAACAAGGATAAACTATTTAAATTAAAATACAGGGAACTGAGAGAATCCAGTCAGAAAAAGGGCAGCAAGTTAGCATAGGGTTGAGCTAGGAGACAGGAAGAACTAAATTGAACTCTGACCTCAGAGTTATTGTGTTCCCTGGGCAAGTTGCTTAATCCTGTTTGCCTCAGTTTCCTCACTTATAAAACAAGGAGAAAGAAATGGCAAACCATTCCAGTATCTTTGCCAAGAAAACCCCAAATGGAGTTGGAGAGAGACAGACACAACTGAAACATCAAATTAGAAAACGTTTGGTAGTGATTTTGTTTTGTCTTGATCTGAAGAATGGAAAGAGATAGAAAGAGAAATACACTGTGAGGGGTGAGGGTGGAGGAAGGGTGAGAAAGGCTAGGGAAAATTATCTTACATAATAAGGTAGCACAAAAAGGTATCTTTACAAACTAAGAGAGGGAATAGAGGGAGAGTGGTTGACATTTGAATCTCATCTGAATTGGTCAAAATAAGGAATGCACATACAGTTGGGTACAGAAACAGATTTACTTTACCTTGAAATAGAAGGAAAAGGTGAAAAGAGGGAAAAAGGGAATTAGAGTGAGGGTATATCTAGGGAGGGAATCTTAAGCAAAACCAATTCTAAGGATGTACAAAAATATGTATATGTATTTTTTGAGATGGTAAAGAATGAGAATCTGAGGGACTGCCCAAAAATTGGGGAATAAAATTATGTTATATATGATGAAATACTATTATATCTAACCAGGATTCCAGAGGACTGATTAAACATGCAACCTAGTTCTTGAGGAAGGCGAAGGTATATCACAACAGCCACATATATTTAAATATTATATATAATTAGTTTACATTAATACATTATGTATTTTATATTGAACATAATCACTGAATTTATATTAAGTACAATACATAAAAATTATTTGTTGTTCACAGTCAGCTCCAACTCTTCATAAACTTGTGGACCACAGGTCACCAATACTATCCATGGGATTTTCAAAGCAAAAATAATGGAGTGGTTTGACATTTCTTTCTCTAGTAAATTAAACAGAGGTTAAGTGACTTGCCCAGGGTCACATGGCCAAGTATCTGAGGCTGGATTTGAACTGAAGTCTTCCCGACACCACTGAGACATCTAGTTGCTTCATAATATTTATAATATAAATGCAAATATATACAGATAAACAAAATAAAACTTAGGATCTCTGATCAACAAAAAAACCTACTACAATTCCTAAGGACTCATGATGAATGAAACCTATTGCTACCTCCTGAGAGAATGTAGATCAAGATTTTTTTCTTAAAGACATAATCAATGAAAAATTTTGCTTAACTATACATGCTTGTTAATAGGGATCTTGTTTTTCTTAAAGCTTTCTTGAAGGGTGGGCAGGAGAAGCGGAAGCAGAGTGTAGGGGGAGAGAAGGCAAATTTTTGTTTGGAAAAAAGACAAAAGAATAGTGAAACATGATTCATAGTCAAGTTCATTATCTTAATGGCTCAATGGCTCAACTTTGCAATCAAAACAATTAAGATTACCACACATGTGGCTATCTACAACTTAACAAAAGTTAATTGACTAGAAACCAAGCAATGATGAAGTGTCATTATGGCTTTTAATGGTTACTCGCTGGCACCTTAGCAAAATATTCATTGAAATTAATGATCCACCAGTCCTACTGATAAACTTTAATGACATGTCTATAGGTTTTCTTTTTTGAAGGAGGACCCTTTTGTTCATTATGCTGATGAGTCAGGCACTATGCAAGGTTAGTTCCAGTTCCTTTAAACAATTCCTAGTATCTTAGGCACCCTGGCAAATAAATGCTGAAGGGAAGGAAAGTTAAATGAAAACTTCCCCCTGCCATCATTATCTAGGTACTGCCACAATCTATAGATAGGATCCAAGAGTACCTGTTCCTAACTAAATCTGTTTTAATCATAGCTGCAGGTTTAGAAGAGGAACCACTACTGTACTTTTAAATGTAGGACTAGATTACAATAGACACAAGCACTGCCATGATTATTCCATTTAGTAAAATTAATATAGTGGGCTTGAGCTTATACTATCAAGGTTGAAATTAGGTTGAAGTAGTATTAAATCATAATTAGATGGTTGTGATGCAATTAGATATTTATGTACAATGTTTAGTAACCAATAGGTGTATCAATAATAAAGTGAGTAGAGTGTGAATTGTTTCATAAAAATTCCAAGTTAATGATATTAACTTATTATGTATATATTTTTATGTATTTTAATATTTACAACCATGTTCTTGCTCAAGTATATTCTATACAAATGTTTTAATAAATGATTTATGACTACTTGGGGATGTCATTTTATGATGAAAATATTTCTGGGATAAACCATGCCCAGTACATATATACAAATGCAAAATCTTTAAATATTATTCTTCTTCTCTTGCATCTCGTGATCGCTTTAGGGGGTTCACTGAAGGTTCCACTGGAGGTGATAATGGAGAGGGAACAACTACATCCCGAAAACCCTGGGCCTGCAAATAAAAACAACAAACTGATTTTAAGAACATTTGAAATAAAGATGGTCCTCCATAGTTCAAATTAATTAGTCTGTGTATAGTTTTACACTACTGTCAGAGGGCACGTAAATCGAAGAGATATAGCTGTTACTAATTCTTTCTTCATTTTTTTTCCCCTAATTCCTAAGCACTGGGACTAAGCCACTTAGAAAAAATATGGAGATGGAAAACATTAGAATACTTTGGTTTTAGAAAATATTAGGGGCAATAAGATGAAGAACTAGACATTTTCTCTGTTCCTCAAAACCTCTCCCAGGTAGGAACAACATCAGCTGTTTCCATGGTCTAGGACACCCAGAATCCAAAAGAAGGAAAAAAACAAATTCAGGAACTGATGCCTTTCCTGAGCTCACTCAACACACCTTCCACAGCTCTCAGGCTATCAACAATGAAGCTGCACTAAGAGTCCACCGACTCAACACATAGGCTTGCAATAAAACCTAATTCCACATTCTGGTCCACTCTCCCTTTCCAGTGCTGTGGAGACTCTGGCCGTAGGCTTTGGAAGTTGAACTAAGCTAGATGGCCTGTACAGTAAAAGCCCTCTAGGAGCAGAAGCCTTCTGGGGGTCTTGACAACCTGTAGTATTATTGCTGGAGAGCTTGCAACTGCTAGTGCCAGTCAGGGAGCTAATAAAATCAGGGAATTTAACAGGTCATCTGGACAGGATACCATGTGTATGTGTGGACTGTGAAGCACTCCACTAGCCTAATAAGAGAAAGAGCTCAGCATCCAGCAAGGGCCAATTCTTTCCACCCAAAAATCACTTGAGGCTGAGGCTTAGGCTGGTAAACTGAATTGCCCAGCATGCAAAGAGGAGGAGATGCTTTGAGGCCCAACCCCCAAGGATAGTACCACTAACAAAGTAAAAAAGTGATCAATAGGGGAAAATGAAGGGGGGAAAAGATTGAAATTACCAAAGACATAAGGAAGAAGAAAACTCAAAATCTTTGAACATAAGTGCATAAACTGGAAAAAACATTAAAAACAGAAGGAGCATACCAGTCTAATAAACAAGTTCAAGTATCTATAAATAAATAATACAAAACAAAGAAAAACAATCCTAACACTTGATAGGATAGAGGATCCTGTGGAATATGAAAACACATAGCTATAATATTTTGTTACTGAGACTACTCAGTAACATTCTTTTTCTTCAAAAAAGAAATGGGAATTCTGAGAGCAAAATTTATAGCCTGCATAGCAAAAAAAAAACCTAAACCAAACAAGCAGAATAGAAAAACTGGAATCTGTGATGACAGGTCTCACCAAAGAAACAAGAGAGAATAAAAGATTTGGAATGCAAATATATGGAAGTAAAGGAAGATCTAAAAGAAGAGAATCAAAAAAGATAACATTAAAAGAAAATGTTTTCACTATATAAGCAAAACATACTGCTCTTCAAGATATAATGTAAAGAGATCACCTAAAGATCCTATAGGTCTCTCAGAAGAACATGTTATGGGAGCAGCTGGGTGGCTCAGTGGATTGAGAGCCAGGCCCAGAGACAGGAGGTCCTGGGCTCAAAGATGACCTCAGATACTTCCTAGCTATGGCAAGTCACTTAACCCCCATTGCCTAGCCCTTACCGTTCTGCTGCCTTGGAACCAATACACAGTATTGATTCTAAGATGGAAAGTAAGAGTTAAAAAAAAAAAGACTACATTAGGACAAAAAAATCACAACACCATAAAATATAAAATAATAGAACTGTCCAGAGCTTTTGAACATAGAAAATGAGGTAATAATTGAAAGAATTAATAGATTATCTCCAGAAAAACACTAACCACAAACTCCAAGACATGTAACAGTTAAATGTCATAATTCAACCCAGAAACAAGTTTTACAAGCAAAATTAGGAGAAAGAAAAATTGGAACATAGGAAAGGAAATCTGAATTAATAAAATATTCTGCATCCACCAGAAAATGTAGAAGAGAATGGAATGTGTTCTGAAGAACAATGAAGTTTAGGTTTAGCCAGAAAAGACCTTATGCTGCAAAAGTGAGACTAATTGTAAATGAAAAAAGATGAAAATTCACTAACAAAGGTTTTTGAAACATCCTTATTAAGAAAAGCAGAATTGAGATTATTTGCTTTTCGAATACCCCCCAAAACAGAAATACAGCCAAGGACATCAAAAACAACAGATAGCAAAGAGTCTAGTAAGAGACTTTTTCCTAAATGCACAATAAAAGTGAGTAGTAAAGATGTAATTTTGGTGGAGGTAACAGTGTTTACATCAGAAGAGAGGGAGAAAAAAAACTAGAAAAAATCCAATAATAAAGATGGGAAAATATGAACCTAACACTCATAACTTTAAAATGTGAATGGATTAAACAATCCAATAAAATTAATAAGAATGACAAGTTAGATAAGGAAAGTGTTTAGTCTTTAGGAGTAACGTAGAAGTAGAACATAAAACATGTGATGGAATTGATTTCTCCAAATTCTGTTTTTAAAACATTACATTTGCCAGAAGAGCCCTTAAGTTCCAAGCTGAAACAAATTTAAAATAATACAATATAAGCCCTTTAAAATTATGGCTAAATTTCTAGGTTTTTGGTTAATAAAATTAAACACTAAAAACTACAAAAAAAGAAGAAAAAAATTTTACTTTGCTTCCTAGTTGCTGAATAAATTAATTCAATGAGAAGGCAGACCAGAAACCTGCTTATCAAATTAGCAAACAAGGCTGGAAGAGATAGTTAATATATTAGATGGCAAACAGAAGCCAAAAAGATCTTGATGGGCTCTTGTACTTGGGTTCCAAAATTTTAATTTCCAAATACAAGATGGGAAAGACATTTTTAAACAAAAGTCTAATTAAGAAAGATCTGGTGACTTTGGTGGACAAGTTCAATGAGTCACCAGCGAGATATATGATAGCCAAAAGAACTAATGAGATTTAGGATGACACTGAGAATAGTTTTCCTGGAATAAAGAAATGCATTCTGTCACGGTACTGTGTTAAGTTCTGAACATTAGAGTTTAAACTCAAAAATAAATTGGAGATTGTCCAGAGAGCAACCAGGATGATGAGGGGACTTGAATTCATACCACATGAGGTACATCTGAAGAAAATGGGTATAGTTATCCTAGAAAAGAGATGACTCAGACAGAATCGGACATCTTTCTTAAAGTTTCTAAAGGGCTATCATGTGGAAGAAGGAATAAACTTATTCTTTTTGGCCCAGACAGCACAACTAGGAGTAAAGGAGGAGACTTGCAAGAGGGAGTTTTAGACATGAAACAAGGGGAAAAAATTCCAGATAATTAGAGCTATATAAAAAGTGCAATGGCTTGCCTAGAGAGATAGATAGCAAGTTCTTCGCTCTTTGGAGGTCTTCTAGCAGAGGTTGGATAACTCCTTAGTGGATGTTATTAGTAGAATTCCTTGGCAGAGGCAGGGATAGGTTGCACTAGATTCCTTTTTTTTTTTTTTTAAACCCTTACCTTCCATCTTAGACACTGGGGTTAAGTGACTTGCCCAGAGTCACACAGCTAGGAAGTGTCTGAGGCCATATTTGAACCCAGGACCTCCTATCTCTGGGCCTGACTCTCAAACCACTGAGCCACCCAGCTGCACTCTACTCGATTCCTTATAACCCCAAAATGCTGTTGTTTGTGAATGGATTTTCAGGAAGAGCTTTGCACAACACTTGCAATTTCCCCCAAATATTAAGACAAATAAGTTTTAATGCCATTCTCCTACAATGTTTTACAGTTCATTAGAGAATGCAAAAAAAAAAAAAAAAAAAAAAAAAAAACAAAACAAAACTCAAAGCAGTAAAATTACTCATGGAAGACTAAACTCCAATGTGCCATTGTTTACTCTCTCTCAGCCCACATATCCATTCAGTTGCCAAATTTTGTTGGTTCTACCTCTGTAACATCTTACATCTGATTCCTCTGTACTCAACACAGCTACTACCAAAATTTAGGTCCTTCTCATTTTTCAGATAGCCTTCTAAACATTCCTGCTTCAAGTCTCTCCCCATTTCAATCCACTGGCTACACTGCTATCAAAGTGATTTCACTTAAGTGCAGATATGACTATGTCCTTTCTTTACTGAATTAACTCCAGTAGTGTCCTAACACCTCTCTTACCACAGTTAACAGAAATGTATTTTCTTTCCCTCCTATCCACTCCATTGAGGAAAAAAGTAAAAAACAAAAACAAATACAAATTCCTTTTAATAAATATGCAGTCAGGCAAAACAAATATATCCATGTCTATATATCTTTTAACATGTCAAGTGAGGGAATACACACACACACACACACACACACACACACACACACACACACACACACACACTACTCTGGACCCCTGAGCCCATCTCCTTTTTTTTTTTTTTTTAAACTCTTAACTTCTGTGTATTGGCTCCTTGGTAGAAGAGTGGTAAGGGTGGGCAATGGGGCTCAAGTGACTTGCCCAGGGTCACACAGCTGGGAAGTGTCTGAGGCCAGATTTGAACCTAGGACCTCCGTCTCTAGGACTGACTCTCAATCCACTGAGCTACCCAGCTGCCCTGCCCATCTCCTTTTTATCAAGAAGTGGACACATGCTTTATTATTACTCCTCTAGAATCATGGATGGTCATAGTTCTTACAGATCAGAATTCCTACAGCTTTAAAAATTATTTTTTAAATGTTATTTTGTAGAAATTATTTTGCTTCTGCTCATTTCATTCTTCAATTTTATTCAAGTACTCAAAATTGTTTTAGAATAATGATGTCATAGTATAAAATGGTCTGGTTCGGCTCACTTCATTATGCATCAGTTCATACAAGTTTTTCTATGTTAAATCATCTCTTTCCTTATTTATTATGACATAACAGCATTCCATTTTTTTTCCTATCTAGTTTTTAGTGTTCACAATCTATCTTTCTGACTTCACTGTAAATTACTCTTCTTTCCCTACTGTGTCCCCACTGCCAAACTAGCATTTTTTTCTGTTGATCTTCATACAAAACACGACATCTCCTGTATCTATATGTCTTTTCCTTGGTTCTCCTCTATGGCTAGAATGCATTTCCATTTCACCTTCGCCTCATAGAAACTCTTCCTTTCTTAGGGAAGCACCTTAAGCATAACTTTCAGAAGCTTTTCTTGATCCTTCAATTGTTAGTACCTTCTCTCTTAAATGACTTTGTATTCTACATGTACTTAGGGTTCCTTACTGTCTCCTTGCCTAGGATATATAAGCTACTTGTAAGCATTATTATATTCTTTGCATTTATATGTCAGCACCTAGCATAGCACCTGGCACATAGAACTCAATAAATATTTGATTTAACTAATACTTTTTAAAAATCTGTTTCAATGGTTAGTATTCCCTCCATTGATGCAGATTGCAATCCTGCTGGTGCTTTAGTAGAGAAGCTTCAAATTTTAAGCCCACAAAACTCCTGAGTAAAGTCCAAATGTAACTGGGAAATGTTCATGGTCAATACAACTTGCCAGAGCTTTTATTCTAGGCACTGTGAGAATTCATAGTCATCATCAAACTACTGACTAGGCAATGGAGTTAAGATTCTAGTGTTTGGTAAGACTTTCAGTAAAAGTTTCCATGGAAATTCAAGTAGGTAAAAAACTACTACTTAGAATTACATTAATTCTCTGTTTTGGTTTCTTAAGAACTAACATTTTCTAACACAAAGTAGTTCTGCTTGAGAAAAAAATAAAGACTGAATTCAAATCTAGAACAGTGGCCTTGAAGCTTTTCTATAATACCCCTATTAGTAAAGTAAAACACAGCATATTCTCTCAGTAGATGTGTATCTATTTATAAATTATATTATATTACATTTTATTTTTTTACATTTTTAAACCCTTAACTTCTGAGTATTGGTTCCTAGGTGGAAGAGTGGTAAGGGTGGGCAATGGGGCTCAAGTGACTTGCCCAGGGTCACACAGCTGGGAAGTGTCTGAGGCCGGATTTGAACCTAGGACCTCCCATCTCTAGGCCTGGCTCTCAAACCACTGAGCTACCCAGCTGCCCCTATAAATTATATTTTAGAGTGGTAGCAGGGTTCAGTAGAAGACCGGTCTCAAAATCAGGAAGATCTAGGTTCAAGTCCTGCCCTCTGACATATGCTGACTGTATGACTTGGATAAGTCACAACCTCTCAATGCTACAGATAGCTAACATATACCACAAAAGACATTTTAAAAAGATGAAACAAGCAACTTAAAATTTTTCATAAATGGAACAAAAAATCTTTTTTACATTTTTAAGGTAATATTTTTAGGAAAAGGAATAATTAAATGTGCTTTATTATTTTTAAAATTTCTCATTTTCAAACCTCAATTCATGTGGTTCCAAGTTTGGTTTATTGTTAGTTTTAATGACGGTAGTGGGATAAACTATATCTTACAAAGACAAGAAGGAATGCACAATAAACTACTTACTAAAACATGATATTCATTTTTCATTCCCACTCACCAATTATGCAAAGGTTTTTTGCTGGAATCTGGTTAGTGAATTTCACTCTTCTCTGATGTCAACCTGCTGTTCTTACAAGTTAGTCCAAAGTTATTTCATTTTTACATTTTTAACAAATGGGTTCAAAATCCAAACTTATTTAGAAGATTTTAAATTAGGGTAGAGAAGTTTGTCTCTGAATTTAAGTGAGCTGAAATGAATTTTTATAGGTGGCATACATACATCACCTTTGGTAATAGACTTTATTTTTAAATGTCTTACTAATTTGATAATGTCATGCTATTTATTAGTTATTATCTGATTTGAACCTAATAAGTGCTTATTAATATATGAGTTTTCATCTTCATTTAAGTGGTCAAAGGAGATGAATAAACAGTTCTCAAAATAAGAACTATTAACAATTACACGAAAGAATGCTCTGAAACACTTGCAATAAATAAGAGGAATGCAAATAAAAACAATCTTGAGGATTCACCTCACACTGGCAAAAACGACAAAGGAGGGGAATCTTTTGGGAATCAAGTTGAAGGGGCAACTTGATTGGTTTTGTGCATTGTTGGTGGAATTGTGAAACAACTTTTGGAAAGCAATCTTGTTATTGCTCAGTTATTTAGTCTTGCCCATCTTCATGGCCCCATAATGAGGTTTTCTTGGCAAAGATCCTAGAGTGGTTTGCTCTTTCTTTCTCCAAGGTCAAAGCAAACATAACTTTGTGACTTGCCTAGAGTTACATAGCTAGAAAGTGTGTGAGGTTGAATTTGAACCCAGGTCTTCCTGATTGCAAGCTAGTGCTCTATCTATTTACTGAGCCACCTCGTTGCCTCAGAAGCAATTTGAAATTATGCAAATAAAAAGGCTACAATGTCAGTATCTTCTGATTTTTCACTTATCTAGGCATAGCTCACACTGACAAAACTTCATTGTTAAGATAGTGGATGTAAATCCAAATTCCATATAACCTTGATAATTTAATTTTTAGCTAACCATTACCCAATTTATAAATATGATTAAAAGATATGAATAGGCCATTTTCAGAAGAAATAAAAGCTATTAATAGTAAAATTTAAAAATGCTCTAAATCATTGGTTATTAGGAGTTATGTAAACTAAAACAACTGAGATTTCACCTCACACATACCAGATTAACATGTCAAAAAATGAAAATGATAAATGTTGGAGGAGATGTGGCAAAATTGGGACACTATTACACTGCTAGTGGAATTGTGAATTGGCCCAACCATTTTGGAACTATATCCACAGGGGCATACCCCTTGATCCAGCAACACTACTACTAGATCTGTATCCCCAAAAGATCAAAGGGAAAAGGACCCCTATATATAAAAATAATTATAGCAGCTTTTTATGGTGGCAAAGAATTGGAAATTGACAGGAAGTCCATCAATTGAGGAATGGCCAAACAAGTTATGGTATATGATTGTGATAGAATACTATTGTGCTATAAAAAAATATTGTGAGCAAGGTGGTTTCAGAAAAACCTGGGAAGTCTTATATGAACTGATGCAGAGTAAGACGAATGGAACCAGGAAAACATACATAGTAACGGCAATATTATAAGAATATAGGGGTTATCAGCTATGAAAAACTTAGCTATGATTCAAGACAATTCCAAAAAACTCATGATGAAAAATACTATCTCCAGAGAGAAAACTGATAAACTCAGTGCAGACTGAAGCATACTTTTTAAAAAACTTTGTTTTTCTTATGTGTTTTCTTTTGCAACAGGCTAAAATGGAAATGTTTTGCATGACTTCTTATGCATAAATGATATTGCACTGCTTGCCTTCTCAATGCATAGGGGAGAGGCAAGAGAAAGAAAGAGAATTTGGAACTCAAAAAAATTTTTAATGAACATTAAAAATTTTTTTTGGCTAACTTGTAAGATATGATTGGTTCAACAAGGAATCTTATAAGATGGCTGACAAAGAGCTCACACTGAGAGAAGTGTCTTCTTTGCTATTTTCTTAGAGTTTACTTCTTCATATTAATAGTATTATCCAACTCTGCAGTCTCTTTTCAGGAATCTTCTTAAATCACTTGTCCATTTTGTGAGTTTTAGCATAATTAAAACTGGGTAATAAAATCTATGAATCACAGAATCTGAATGTTGGAGGGAGCTTCAGTGGCCACCCAGTTCATCCAATATACAAAAGGAATTTCTGCTCTAACATTTGTGACAAGTGGTCATCTACCATGTCCTTCAAGACTTCCAAAGAGGAGGAACCCTCCACCTCTCTGAGAAAGTTCATTCCACTTACAGACAGTTCGATTCGTTGGTGTACTTTTCCTGACACCCAGCCTAAATTGATCTCTTTGCAACTTAAGACTCATTGTTCCTAATTCTGCTCTCTGTAGCCAAACATAACAAGTTTTATCTCTCCTCTCCATCACAGCCTTTAAAATACTTGAAGATAGTTTTCATGTTACCTTGAGTCATCTTTTCTCCAGGCTAAACATGCCCAGTTCCTTTAACCTATACCCATGTGACATGGACTTAAGGCCTTCTCTATCCTTGTTGCTATTCTCTGGGCAATCCACCTTATCAAGATCCTTTTTAAAGCATGCTGCCCAGAACTGAGCATAATAATATTCCAGGTGAGGACATGGTACAATGGGCCTACCACTCCCTACTCCTGGAAACTCAGTATTCTCCAGATGCAGTTCAAGGTCACATTAGCTTTTATGGCTGCTACATCATACTGCTAACTCACACTCAGCTTGTAGTCCATCAAAACCCATTTATAATTTTCATAAAAACTGGGTTTTTTTTTTTAAACCATACCACCCTTTTCTTTTTGGTAGCAAAGTTAATTTTTGTGTACCGGAGTATAATAGTACCCAGTCCATCTCAGATCATCGCAGAGATACCAGAGCAGTCATCTTTCTCACATTCCATTGTCAATACTAAGCTGTTGGTTCATAAGCTTTTCAGCTTCACACCTTGTTTCAAATACACTTCCATTTGATCCAATGATGGAGAATGACTATATTTTTTGCAATTATGGTCACTGCATTTATCATGAAATTTATTATCATCATATCTTGATCTATTCAACCATTTAGAATTGTAATATGTCCAGTCTGTTGTCTCTTTGTGTATTGATGTTGGTTGATTTGAATAAGAAAGTAGTCCTGAAGCCCTATCCTATCTTAGACCCTTTCTCCACCCAAATTCTCATTTGCAATAGTTAAAGACCAAACAAAGCAATTTAGGATACCTTCATTCTCCCTGCTTCCCCTAAAAAATCCCACTTGTATAATAAAAATTATATACACACATTCTTCTCATTCAGTAATGATTTAGTAATCTCCAAAATAGGAAATAAGGTTGGTTTGGCAGGGCCTGTTCTGAATGAAGGCCAGCAGGGAGTTTGGGGAGGTTGGGAAGGGGAAGGAATGTCAGTTCTTTTTGTAATTATACTTTCCTATCTAGATATTCACCAACTTTCTCTTTAATGATCCATTCTAGAATTTTGAACAGGCATCAGAGTGAAGCTTTCTATTGTTTGCAGGCTATTTTCTCCCTCCCCATTTTTTCCCCTTTAAATTAGGACATTTTCTCCTCTCCAATCAAGATACTTCTTCCTTTTTTGATGAGTTTTCAAATATCTACAGCAACCAACAGTGATCTCACCTGCCAGTTCTTTCAGGCCCCATGGATGTAGCATCTCTGGGTTGGGTGGCCTGAATTCATTAAGGGGAAGTTCTAAAAGATCTCTTACTCTTCTCTAATCTAGAATCTGCTGTCTGTTGGTTGTTTTGGTTTTATCATTTCCAGGCTATAGGTGGTAATTCTTTGCAGAGAGGATGCTTCTGCCCCTAAACATATGAAGTAGGCACTTTTGCTTCTCTCTGTGGCCAAGTTTCAGCCCATCTACTCCGGGTAAAGAGGCTTTTTTTTTTTTTTTTTTTTTTTTGCTGGCCTTCATTTCCCTCACCAGCCCCAGGTCATTGAGTATTAGCACTCCACACTATTTTTCTGAGGCACAGGTAGGTACAATTCTGTTTTCTAGTTCTAAGTTGGTTAGTGCATTTCCTAAGTATACCCATTATTCTCTTCAGACAAATACTATTTTTCCTTCTCATTAGAATTGATTTCCTTTTGTGTTTTCAGAATTGCATTCTTAAGCCCTTTCCAACTCTCTTGAGCTAGCTTCCTCTAGAGCATTTTAGTTCATGGGAACCTTCGAATCTTTTGAAATCTATCTTTCCAGAATCTAGGGTGCATGTCACAGGATGCCTAGATTTCTTCTCTTCTGTCATAAATTCTAGGAGGGAATAGTCTCAACTACTCTTCTGCACCTCTGGCAAAGAATGACCAGGTACTGCTACTGTTCATCTCTTCTTCCTTTGACCCTTCCTGGATGATTTCTCATAGCTGAGCACAAGTTATGCCATTCTTTGGAGCACAAGCAACAGCTTCTTTCTCGGAGCATCCAGCTTTCTTTTCTTCAGGAAGAGTCTCAAATCTGGCTTAAGCTCTAACTGTACAACAGTTCCTTCTCTTCCATTGTTTTTCTTGGGTTAAGAGCCTGCTATTCTCCATCATCCTGGACAAAGTTCAAATTTCTCCTCTTTCACCTTAGGTTCCTTTTCTCCCAATGAAGTTTTAGTTCTGCTTTCCTCAGGAACATGTAATTTTCCCTTATGATCTAATGGGTAAAGAAGTTTTCTTCTAATTCCTTCATCTTCTCCTTCAAAAGGGAAATCAACCTACACTTGGGACAGAGTATAACAGCCACTCTGCTATTAAAAATACAAATACTGCATGTAGCCAAATACAACATCACTCAAGTCCACCTAACTAGGGACAGACAAACAGCAACACATTACAATATATCAATAGCAAAAAGAACAATTGAGAGTCCTATTGTCAGCTCCTTCTCATTAGGATCCTTGCTCTTCTCCAAAGACATACTGAATACTAGAAGGGATATGCAGATTGAGTAAAGATACCAGTTTTTATTCATAAGTTAAATATTAGGAAAGTTCAATTTCTTTTTAAAAAATGTCTAATTTTAAAATCTCATTTTCCTTCTGTACTTCAATGAATTACCCTTTGCACCTGCCTCTGCCTGGGAAATAGCTGTCCTATAATATTTTTCAAAAGGTAGGTTAGAGCAAACTAATAAACTGTCATATATATTCAATAAAAGGTTCCAGATTTTCCCTCATTTTTCCCCTTATATATTCTTGTAGTTTACCAATATTTTTTTTCCAAACTATAGGGGGAAATATATGCTTTGGTCAAATATGTCAATCTTGTAATTAATATTTTTCCAAATTATCTTGGATTAATAAATGTGGCTACAGTGGTGGTTCCTGAAAGGCCCACTATCTAGGTTCAGACTAAAATGACTAATGCTGACATTTTAAATTTTTTACTTTAAAAGCCTGATTATGATCAAGTTAATTTTGTAGAAGAATACAGTACTCTAAAAGCATGGGAAATATTTCTTCTATTGACCTCAAGAATAAATGTTTAGAATCATCTGATTATGAAATACTGGAACATTCTACAAGAGTAATATTATGTGAATAATTAACATGCAAGGGTCTCTAAAGAGACTTGATATCTATTGAAATCAAGAAAAACAATTTTTTGAAAGTTTTCCTTAGACAATTACAACCATTCAACACAAAATTTCCATTCCCATTAAATTGAACTAACCGTTACGTCAAAGAGCACAGTGGCCTCTTTCTGGCTTGGTGATTTGTGCAATGTTGCTAACCTGCTTAGAGAGAAATAATGACAAAAACATACAGACCCAATTAGTAAGGATAAATATCAATTTCAATCTATAAAGTGGTTTTTGCTAATTCTAAAGTGAATTATACTAAAATACTAAACAGTATTAAAAATGAACAATAGCAGAACCCCCCCCAACCTAATGAATTTAATCTTTCCTTTAATTAGACATGTACAAATTGATCAAGATTAAATAATTGGCTATCAGGTAGTTTTGTCTCTATAAGTATAAAAAGCAGAAACAATTCACTCAGGTACCTCTCTTGGGACACAGACTAGCATGACACACTTGCATATCACAATAAGATAAGTCAACTTTTAATAAACCCTAATTCTTTCAAAAGAATAACTTCCAAATGGACATCAGGAACTATTTAGAAATGAATGTAAAACATGGCCATGCATTACTAAATGTGAATAGTTTGAGGAAATGAATCATTAAAATTTTATAAGTTATACTAACAAACCTAATTTCTGTTAAAAAATTATATCCAGGAAAAATCTTTAAAATGAGATATGTTTTTTTTTTGTAGCTTCTAAATATATTCAATATATTTGGGTGATTTGAATTCCTGGTTACCTTTGACATCATTTCCCTCATGTATTTTCATAATGGTACAAATTGGAATATAATACTTTAAATATTCTCATGTTCTAATCTCAGAGTATTAGAAACAGGGTGATTTTTGCAAAATTTCTTCCTTTTTTTTTTTTAAACCCTCCTATAATAACACTACTTTACATCTGTAAGCACTATAGTTTTCAAAGTGATTTCACATCCATGACTTTACTCAACCCTCCATCACAACCCTAAAAGGCACATAGCAAAAATATCTTACAGAAGAAAAAACTGTCTAAGGGAGGATTAATGACTTTCCTGTGTTCACACAGCTGTTAGGGTGGCAGAATTAAAACTAAGTTTCTATGGTTACCTTCAGCCAATTTAAAATTACTATAAATATGTAAACAAACATATAAATGTGTCTTAAATAGTGTAACTGGAAATCAAATAATGCAATAATTTGGGGTGAATAATCTTTGGTAAAAATTCCTATTGCTGAAAAACATTTTTTATATTTGGTGTCCATATCTCAGGGAATCTCACAGAATTTCATCAATTTAAAAAATCAAATAGAGGAACCTCTTGGCTAATGGCTACATTTGGGATGAAACAGAACATATGGTTGAACTACATAGTTTAGGTCAGGAAGAAACAAGTCAGAAGCACAGTTTGTGCTCTAAAGCACAGCACACATACGAAATACTGTGTGGGGGTGTGATTTATCACCCAGCACTACCACCTGATACTCTTGGCAAAAAGAGGTAAAATTCTGATCATTGCTTCATATCATGAATATGCAAATGGTAAGAAAACCCACAGAATACAAGGCACATAAGATAAAAAATAATTTTTTAAAAATCACTACAAAAATTTCACCTTAAGCATCATTAATCATGCTTTATGTAAAGTATACCTTACAGGACTGGACTACTCAAATATCAAAGCCATGCAATATCAATTTAAATATTTGTGACTTTCAGAAATTTAAATACTTTGCTTAACCTAGAAAGGCTCAGTTTTCCAAGTCTTCTCTGATTAGACTTTTTAATCTATTGCCCAAGTACAAGGTCAATAGTGTGGAGTATAATCAACTAAGTTTTTAAAAACATAAAAACATCCACATAATCTTAAAGACTTGAAAGATTTTGACTATAGAAAACAACATTAAAGAATTAACAGAATATTTTGATTCTTTAAAAATTGTTCAACCTAATAATGATTTAAATAACTGATTTAGACTAAGACCAGAGCGCCCCCCCAAAAAAATGGTAGAAAAAATTGGAGAAAAACTTGACCTATGGGAAATAAAAAATTTTAAGTTATTAAAATGGAAAATGATTCATACTTTAAAATCTGCTGACACCAAAGAACTGATGTTATTATAGGGATAAGCACTGGAAAGGGTGGAAAAAGTTGGATCTGAATCTACTAAGAAGGGATTTTTCTCCCCTAACCCTAACCCCTTTAAGATTCATTACAATAATGCTAAAGTAAAACAACAATAAACACATCAGATTAATGAAGTAACAAATCTTGAATGTAGAGGAATAGCAAAGATGGCAAACTGTAGACATCCAATATAGGCATACAACATTAGACACAAAAGATGTGTTGGTTTCTTTTGCTTAACTATACATTTTTGTTATACAAGTGGGATTTTTTAGGGGAAGCAGGGAGGATGAAGGTGTCCTAAATTGCTTTGTCTGGTCATTAACTATTGCCTTTTTTGATTGCTACCTCACAATTTGAGATACTACTCAATAGTATAGAAATTTTTTTCTGTAGAAGTAAATCTAAATGATGATTTAAACAAGTGTTACTATTGTTATTATTTTTGTGTAAGATGGAACTGTAAGTGTAATCCCCATTTGGGAAGATTTCATTACTAAGTAAAAACAAAAAAAAAACCCACCACAAAGATTTGTATTTAAATGTGATTTGTTGGCATCTGTTGTACTTAAATATTAAGTATTTAATGGGTGGGAGGGCAGCTAGGTGGCTCAATGGATTGAGAGTTAGGCCCAGTGATGGAAGGTCTTGATTTAAAATCTGGCTTATCACACTTCCTAGCTGTATGACCCTGGGCAAGTCATTTAGTCTCCACTGTCTGGCCTTTACCACTCTTTTACCTTGTGATCAAAACATAGTATTGATTCTAAGATAAAAGGTAAGGGTTAAAAACAAAACTTAAAAAAGCTCATTCTAGATCTTCCCCAGGCAAGAGGCCCTTACAACTGGGAGTGGTAATCATCAAAGATCAATTATATGTATAAAAAAGGCTGTTCAGCTATGCCCAAAGGGCTATAAAAGACTGCCTGCCCTTTGATCCAGCTCTACCATTGCTGGGTTTGTACCCCAAAGAGATCATAGATAAACAGACTTGTACGAAAATATTTATAGCTGCACTTTTTGTAGTGGCAAAAAACTGGAAAAGGAGGGTATGTCCTTCAATTGGGGAATGGCTGAACAAACTGTGGTATATGCGGATGATGGAATACTATTGTGCTAAAAGGAATAATAAACTGGAGGAATTCCATGCAAATTGAAGAGACCTCCAGGAAGTGATGCAGAGCGAAAGGAACAGAGCCAGAAGAACATTGTACACAGAGACTGATATACTATGGTAAAATCAAATGTAATGGGCTCCTGTACCAGCAGCACTGCAATGACACAAGACAGCTCTGAGGGATTTATGGTAAAGATGTTACCCACATTCCGAGGAAGGACTGCAGGAGAGGAAACATATAAGATAAACAATTGCTTGAATGCATGGACTGAGGCGGACATGAATGGGAAATAGACCCTGAACAAGGACACTTGTTACAACCAGTGGAAATGTGCGTTGGCCATGGGTGGGGGGATAGTGGAGAGTGAAGGGGAAAGTAGGGGCATAAGGTATGTAAACAGATTAAAAACGAATATTAATAAATGTCTAATAAAAAAATATAATAAAAAAAAGGCTGTTCAGGAACTAGGCATGTGTGCTCTGGCCAATTAACACTCAGAAAAGACTTAAGAGCCAGAACAGTTTTGATAGAGAGGGCTATCCACCTTGACAAGGGCTGATAAGGCTTTTTCCACTAACAGAAGCAATCTAACCTCACACTGCATTGCTGCAGAAAACCAATGCTGTGAGATTTACATGGATACTGGCACTTGTATTGGTATGGATAAGGCTGGTGTAGGACTGAAGAAATTCTGCAGGCCTAGAAGATACTTTTGATCCAAAGAAGCCATTGGCTCATTCATCTTCACATGCCTGGCTATTCATCTGAGATTTAGCCAGCTCTAATTTCTATAATAATTCATATCATTCAATAAGTCTCACCAGAATATATATGAGTTGTGTTGGATTTTGATTTCACCTTTCAGTAGTATAACAGTAATATTTACCACATAACTATTGATTTAGAGAGCAGAGTATCAGTTTTTAAAAGCTGGAGAACAAGTAGAAAAGCTCTTGTCCAGCACCTAAAATTAGTTCCAAGAACCTAGAACAGGAGTGTCCCTGGGAACTGAGAGCAATGTTAAAAAAAAAATCAATAAAATAATTGAGAAAACTATTCTCAGATTCAACTTGCAAGCATTTTACATAGGTATATTTTTTCCACGAGTAAGTTCAACCTTAAGAAGTAAAAACACCTACATACCCCTAAATGTACACCTATTCACTCAACAATAACTTCCAAAATTGGATACTAGAAACAATCTTCTGTCTTACAGCTGGTTGGAGAGATACCCTGCCAAAGATCCTCTTAATTATTTTTAGTTTTCATTAGGTGCTATTCTATTAGAGAACATTTAATTATAGCCTAAGGTAGATTGCTATTACATAGCAGCTACATAGGGAATTCCTTAGAACATTTAAACAGTAGGTTGCAGTTTGCAGAATAGCCTACATCTCAGGAAGTATAAGCAATGTTTTAAGAGTCTCTCAGTTGGAGATCTGCTGCCAGAACTTTACAGAGGATGTTGTCAAAAGTGGATTTTCTTTTGAGCACAATGTCGCATTTATAGGATGGAGAAAGCTATTGCTGGGAACAAATTAGCTAAAGCAATTATTTTATTTGCAAGAACCAGTCTATTCTAGGTCTCCCTGAAGAAAAAGGTCCCAATATCTGAAGTTGGTGAAGGTCAAAGACCAATCATAGATATGGAAAAGACTGTCACATTAGCCAAAACAATCATTAAAAAAGGAAATATGGATGGAAAAATCTGAGTTACCCAAGTCATCTGGAAACAACAATCTTTAAAGAAGTACAGGCCAAATAAATTATCTGCTATAATTGTATCATTTAAATAGAAAAAGGGTATCTAATCCTGTTTATGAAATTAGAAATTAGCATGAAAATAAAAGTAGTTGGGTCAGTATTGACTTTTCATCAATTTACATGAGAACAAAAAGAAAGAGAAAGTGTGAGATTTCATCACTGACCAGATCCAAAGTGTATTTAGGGTAACCCTTTGTTCCATCTGCAGCCCACAAGCTGTCTCAGCTTCTCTCTTCATAACAGCTTTTGGACAGAGTTCATGAGGTTATGCCAATTAATCCAAAAGTGGAGAGGCTGGCAGGATTCTGATATTATTCTATAAAGTACATTTTTTAAAATCCTCTGCCTTTCCATTTTAAGAAAAAACGAAAGCTAGTTTGTTCATTTGCTCAAAGGTTTCAAGTAGGGAAAAAGGAATCATATGCACAGAAAGGTATTACTTATCAGATAACTAGGTAACAAGAGCAGGAACAAACACAAGGAAATGCAAACAACAGACATAAAAATTTTGCATAGGTGGCATCAGTAAGTATATTAAATAGCTAAGAAAAATGACCCTATTTTCTACAAAAGAATCCTGAGGAAACCTTCAAAAACAGTTTTCTCTGTGACGCTTTTAAATCCTTCTGGTTGCAAAGCACATGGAGCTTCTTCTGCAGGATGCTGGCTAACAAATGGTAGCTGATTCCAAAAAGGTATAAGGAAGATAGCATTCTTCTTCTACCTATAATTTCTGCCACAAACCATTGTTTTAATATTCTAAGGAATAGTCTATTTAGGTAAAGGACTTTTCAGGTTCTAAAATTCTATGATTTAGTATAGAGCAATAGCAACCTACATTTGTCCCTGGTCTCATTAAGCCAGTGAATAAAAGAGAAAGGTCCAATGGGAAACCTTATGAATTGATGCAAAGTGAAGTAAACAGAATCAGAAAAATAATATACACAATGACTACAACAATGGAAAAGGGAAGAACACAAATACCAAAATGAAAGCTATATGATTAGAATGACCAAGTATGAACCTTAAAGGGAGAAGAAAATGCATCTCTTTCTCTACTTCCCATTTTTGCAGATGTGGGGGGCTCTGGGTGCATAGCACCGCTTCTACTGTCAACTTTGTCTGCTGTGCTCTACCCTATGCACTTTTTTATTCTTTGTTTAAAAGGATGCCTCACTGCAAATGGGAGAAAGGAGGGATATGATGGGAAATGAAGGTGATACCTAACTGTGTGACCCTGGGAAAGTCACTTAACCCCCATTGCCTAGCCCTTGCCACTCTTCTGCCTTGGAACCAATCCACAGGGTTGATTCTAAGACAGAAGGTAAGGATTAAAAAAAAAAAAAAGAAATGAAGGTGATATAAAAATAGAAGATACTAATGAAAATTAAAAACAGAAAGTAGAGAAATGTTCAAATGACATTGCTCTCCTCAACCACAAGACCAACTGATGACATCTACTGAACAAACAACATGGGTTATTAGCTAGCTTCTTCACTGACCTCTGCTTTTGGTCCCAATGAAGGATTAGTCGAATTGTAGCTGCGTGTCCCCAACTTTCCCCTAAGGAAAAGAACATAACAATAACTTATGAGTAGCCTGGTTTATCTACCAGGTGGAGAGCAGTGTTTCAAATAAACTCACTTAATACAGTATAACCAATCCATTGGGTTTCATGAAGTTCAAGACATATGCTGCATTACGAATGAGGAGAATATACAAGTAAAACTGCAAATCATACATCTCTTTTCATTTTGTCTATCAGTCACTGTGGCTGTCAATCTTCCATGCCACCAGACCCACTCACATATTTCTGCCCCAAGGAGAAAAGTAAAAACTCAGACCTAATATTCTTATATTTAAGAGCATTAATTAAAAAAGCAATTCAGAGATATTTTGCAAAGAATATTCTGACAACACTAATGAATTCCCTCCACCTCTTAGAATCCTTAGTTTCCTTTCAATTGAAAGGAACGTCACTTTTTTCTGAGTCCTTCCTGAACTCACTAGCTATTATTCACTCTTCTCCCAAAAACTCAGTCTTCGTTTTATATCTACCTCTTTGGGTACATCTTGATCTTTCCAGGTAGAATCCATGTTTCTTGGTTTTACATGTGTCTGCACAGTAACCTAACCTATAATTAGAATCTAATAAATGTAAGATATGAGTAAAATGTAAGACTAATTCTGATGGGGCAACAGACAAGGAACTTATAGGACTCGTGAACATTGTGTCTTAATTTGTCATCTTCTGTATGTTTCCCTATGAAAGAATGTATTCCATAAGAGAACTGTATATTCCCCCAAGCCTCTAGCCAATTCTGACCCTCTGAGAAATGCTGATGCTCTTATCTTTTGGGTTCAGATAAGGTTTCTGGTACTATATGCCAAGTTTCTGGGCACTATGTGAAAATGGAAGAAAATTAGAATTCTCTGAATCTTCCAAATTGTTTCAATCTACTGGCACTGATAGGTTTATAACAATATAATACCAACACTAACTGCAGCTTGAGTTTTAACCCTGAATCCAAGTATAAAAAAAGTACCAAAAAGAACTTTGTAATAAATTAAATAAAAAGCTTTTGTTTATTAAGCATTTTAATATGGCATTATTCCAGGTAGATCTAGGTGGTTTACTATTTGATTCAGTGACCCAAAGTACTATTTAATTAAATAAATATTAAGAAAGTCTTTATAAATACAATTACAAAACATTCTTCACACAAAAGTTACATCTAAACAAATGGAAAAACATTAATTGCTCATGGGTAGGCCGAATCAATATAATAAAAATGACAATCTAACCTAAATTAAACTATTCAGTGCCATACCAATCAAAACTACTCAAACTTTATACTTGATTTGGAGTCCAGACATTCAGGTTTTGCACAAACCCTGGCTCTAATACTTACTAACCAGGTGTAAACCTCTGAATATATCTGGGCCTTAATTATCTTTTCTGAAAACAGAATACTTGCACTGTTGCCTTAAAGGGAAAGGTGAGCATTTTGCTAAACTATTAAAGTGGCTTCTACATTGTGAACCATTATAATCTAATAATGGAAGGTCTCCCAAGTCTCTTACCAAATGAACATCTCAAAATTCCCAAGTTTTCTTTCTGCCAAAACTCATCTCCCTTTTCCTCTCTCCTTTTATTCTCTTCTAAGCGCAGGCTCAACCACCATCCCCTTCTTGCTTATATTTTTAGTCTCTCCTCTACTGGCTCCCTCAATGCTTCCCACAAACATTGTTAGGTCTCTCCAATCCTAAAACAATAATCCACCTGAACCTGCTACTATTCCTCCCTTCTCTTCTCTTGACAATTTTCTTTAAATCAGTCACACTAACTCTAGAGATAATTTAGGCTTGCATCCAGATTGCAATTCTCACCTTGAGGAAGTCACAGAGTTTCCTTGAATCTAAGCGTCCTAGTCTGCACAATGAGGGGCTACACTGGAGTCCTGTGAGTCCCCTTTGGGTTCTGTCACCCCGGTTTCTCCAATTGTCAGGACCTCTAAACTCTTACACAGCTAGCTGCCTGGCTTCAGCTTCCTTCTCTCTTGAAACTTCTCCTGGTCCTCATCCATCTTACCCAGACTGGAGGATTTAAAACCTTGAACACTTCCCTCTTTCTTGATACTCTGTTTTTCATTGGCTTCATGGCCATCCTTCTCTCCTGGCTTTCTTTCTTTACAGGCACCTCTCTCCACAAAGGTTCCTTTCCAAGGTTTGGCTCTGTTCTCCACTTTCAAACCCTAGAAAAACTTCAAACATTCCCTTGTTCTCTTCTGAGCTCTAGCTCCCTATTTTCAGCTGCCTGTTGAAGCCAGAAGAATCTCAAGTTATTCAGTCTAATCGCTCATTTTCAGATCAGCAAACTGGGGCCCAAGGATGCTAACTGACTAATGGTCACATGTAATAGGATAGAATCAGGATATAAACTCAAGTCTTCTCATCCAAATGTAGAGTTCCTTCTATTGTGTCCCCTTGCCTACCTTCCAGCACCTTATAATCAACACATTATTCCCTCCAAACCTGCTGTTCTTTTGAAGTTATTCTCCTAGTTATCCAGACTCAATACTTCAGTGTGATCTTTTTCACTTCCCAGCACTATTCCTATATTGAACCTGTTGCTGTTTTTATCTGATATGATCACTCTTGCCTCCATCTTCTTCTTTTCTATCTTATTGCTACTGCCCTCATCCATGGTTTCATTACCTCTCACCTGAACTATCCCAATAATTTTCTAATAGATCTTCCTGTTTCTGCTTTCTCTCCTCTTCTAATTCATATATCACTGCCAGATTAACAAAAACCACAGGTCCCAATCTGGTCTCAGATACTTCCTACCTGTGTGACTCTGGGCAAGTCGATTAAACAACCCACCCTCGGCTAGCCCTTATTGCTCTTCTGCCTTGAAACCAATACACAATTTTAAGATGGAAGGTGAGGTTTAAAAAAAAAAAAAAAGTAAAAATCTGATCATGATAATCCTCTATTAAAAAAGCCTCTCCTCACTGCCTAATGGATAAAGACTAAAATCCTTAGCCTAGCTACACAGTCTAGAACCAAATGACTTTTCTAGTCCTATCACTCAACTCATCATAATATAAACGTGAAATATTCTAGCAGTTGGTTCACCACTGATGTCTGACTCTAAAGCTTCATCATGGCACGAAGGTGACCCTGGATTTTCAAAGGCTCTGCCAGCAGAATACAAGCTCAGGCAAGGCCTACATGAAGTTGGAAAGACTTCCAAGTGTGCACTCAAACTAAATATCTGTTGTCTGAGGAGACTAATCTGGTTGAACATGGAGATACTTATCCACAGAAGGCTGATTACCAGTTCAACTCATTTTTCAGGAAAGGCAGCTCATAATCTCTATCAATGGAGTGTCCCCACCTTGATGAAATCACAGATCCTTAAAGAAATATTAACTGTTATTATTCATGAACTCTATGCTCCAACCTAAATGGACTATTCACTACTCTACAAGTGTAAATGTGTGTGGGGTAGATATTTCATAATTTTTAGCTTAACATCATTCTCTAACTTGGTATGTTTGAACTTGCTCCCACTCTCATTTCAGACTACTGAAATGAACAGATGCTCACTGTTCTCTCTAGCCTTCCCTAGTCTCCCCCGGGGAAAATGGTCTCTTCATTGCTTCCACATTCTCATACTGCTTCTTTTATGTATTTCTCTCATTGCTCTATGGCTATATATTTATGTATATAGATAGTATAATATTATTAGTAGTATTTCTGAACACATCTGATCTTCCTTAATAGGTTTAAGTTCTTTGAAAATGAGGACATCTCATTGAACTCTCTCTGTATTTTCCCTTTCATGATTAGTCCTTTAAAATAAGGAGGAACATGAAAATCAAAAACCTTTACATTAAAAAAAACCCACAAGGGAGGAGAAACACAGAAGAAAAACAACTGCTTGAACACATGGGCTGATGGAGATACTATTGGGGATGTAGACACTAAACAATAACTCTAGTCCAACTATCAATAATATGGAATTAGGTCTTAATCAGTGATACATGTAAAACCCAGTGGAACTGTGTGTTGGCTAAGTGGGGTTGGGGGGATTTGGGGAGAGTGAAAGAACATGAAACATATAACTACAGGAAAATATTCAAAATAAAAAAAAAAAACCCACAAGACAAAAACTGATGTTTCTGAGATCCAAACCAGCTAATTAGAAACCATGAAACTTTTTGTTTGCTATAGAATTTCCTCTGATGTAGAACACCTGTTTCAATTAATGGATATTTTAAAATGCAAACACCTCGAACATTTGCAACCTTCCCCACTCAGAAAACACAAACTACCTGTTACATTTTACTTCAAAATTTTCTGAAAGGATGCCAAAAATCTGTGATAAAGAAAGAAGCAGAATATGAAGGTAATCAAAGGACTTTATCTACAAATATTATTAAAAATCCACTGTTCCCTAAAGAAATATCTTTGACAGCTCTTGTCCCAAGCTGTACCTGCATCTTTGTATGGCTCTTTTCTTCTTTATGAGTATTATTAAGAAAGTGTTCTAGAGGAAGAGTTGGAGCCTCAGTGGATAAGAGAGCCTGAAGACAGAAGGTACTGGTTCCAAAACTAGCCTTTAGATACTTGTCTAAAGATGGGTGACCCTGAGCAAGTCACTTAACCCCAATTACCTAACCCTTACCACAATTCTGCCTTACTATTGATTCTAAGACAGAAGATAAGGGTTAAAAAAAAGTATACTGGAAAATGTATAAAACTAAATTAATCTTCATAATAATTTTCAACAAGCACAGTAAGTTAAGTCTAATCAGGTACCTACCAACAATGTAAAACCCCCTCTCTGTGTCCCCTACCTCTCAATGTAATTATAGCTTTGTTAGCCACCTGCTCAAACCCTCTAGTTCTCTCCATCCTCCACTTCAAAGTCTTAAACTAAACAGCTTTTTTTTTTTTTTTTTTGCTACATCATATGATGGTATAAATAACTGTCTTAACTTGTGACTCCAACCAAGAGCGCATGGTTTTAAGAGAGAGCTAATACACAACAAAAAGGAATAAGCCAGAGGCAGCTAGGTAGCTCAGTGGATTGAGAGTCAGACCTAGAGACGGGAGGTCCTAGGTTCAAATCTGGCCTCAGACACTTCCCAGTTGGGTGACCCTGGGCAAGTCACTTGAACCCCATTGCCTACCCTTACCACTCTTCTGCCTTGGAGTCAATATTGGGTATTGACTCCAAGACGGAAGATAAGGGTTTAAAAAAAAAAAAAAAAAGGGAATAAGTCTGGTGGAATTTCAGGTAGCTATATTGTGTAGAGGGCATTCCTCATCCCCTCAGATTTTATCTCATTGATTTGCTTAAGGTAAAAAAAAAAAAAAAAAAAAAAAAAAAAAAAAGAATAGAACCCAGGAGTAAAAAAAAAATGGGGATAGGAGGAATAAGAAGGGAAGATTATAAAACAGGAAACAACAAATTGGGAAAAAACCTTTATAACAAAAAACTCTGACAGGGATCTAATTACTCAAATATACAAGGAGTTAAATCAATTGTATAAAAAATCAAGCCATTCCCCAATTGATAAATGGCCAAGGGACATGAATAGGCAATTTTCAGATAAAGAAATCAAAAGTATCAATAAGCACATGAGAAAGTGTCCTAAATCTCTAATAATTAGAGAAATGCAAATCAAAACAACTCTGAGGTATCACCTTACACCTAGCAGATTGGCTAAAATGAAAGAAGGGGAGAATAATGAATGCTGGAGGGGATGTGGCAAAATTGGGACATTAATGCATTGCTGGTGGAGCTGTGAACTGATCTAACCATTCTGGAGGGCAATTTGGAACAATGCTAAAAGGGCTATAAAAGAATGCCTACCCTTTGATCCAGCCATACCATTGCTGGGTTTGTACCCCAAAGAGATAATAGATAAACAGACTTGTACGAAAATATTTATAGCTGCGCTTTTTGTGGTGGCAAAAAACTGGAAAATGAGGGTATGCCCTTCAATTGCGGAATGGCTGAACAAATTGTGATATCTGTTGGTGATGGAATTACTATTGTGCTCAAAGAATAATAAACTGGAGGAATTCCATGTGAACTGGAAAGACCTCCAGGAACTGATGCAGAGGAAAGGAGCAGAGCCAGAAGAACACTGTACACAGAGATGGTTACACTGTGGTAAAATTAAATGTAATGGACTTTTGTACTAGCAGCAATGCAATGACCCAGGATGATTCTGAAGGATTTATGGAAAAGAATGCTACCCACATTCAGAGGAAGAACTGCAGTAGTGGAAACACAGAAGAAAAGCAACTGCTTGAACACATGGGTTGAGGCGGACATGATTGGGGATGTGGACTCGAAACTACCACACCAATGCAATTACCAACAATTTGGAAATAGGTCTTGATCAATGACACATGTTAAAACCAGTGGAAAAGAGCATCAGCTATTGCGGTGGGGGGGGGGGAGAGGTTG